>NW_007726835.1:111422-124963 GCF_000696425.1 Galeopterus variegatus
AAGATCAACCTTGGAGGTTAGGGATCAGGTTTTTTTCATGTTCGGAAAGTATATAGACAAAATAACTTTTACATATCTTTCATAAAGTGAAAAGGCCAAAACTAATAAAAGGTTTTAAAAAATGTCAAAACAACTTTTACATATCTTTCATAAAGTGAAAAGGCCAAAACTAATAAAAGGTTTTAAAAAATGTTACCAGTTCTCACAAGATATGTATTTAGCATGTTCTCCATGTCTCCTATGGTATGTGCCCCTACACAATCTACCTCATTTAAAGAGCACCTAAATTTAAAACTAAGCAATCAATGTCAAATATCCCATGAGAAAATTGGCCAAACTCTAAATGTGTGTCATAAATATTCTATTTGGTAAGTTCTTTTAAATTATATCTATTCTAGGGAAACAATACTAATATTAATAAATCACATGAATATTAACTCTATTTTTCTTTTATTCTTCAAGAAAAAAGCCTATTTAAGTTGGCTCTCTTGCCTTTGAAAAAAATTAGAGCCAGAGTGTTCACTATGTTGTTTAAATGTTTTTTGTGCTCAGAATGTTCTATGATGTGTTTTCTATGTAAATCATTAACTCATCACTATCTAGCATCAAAATTTCACATATAGGAATAAGTCAACAGGTAAGGATATGTTACTGCTGAAAGGAATTTGCCTCCACCATCAAGGAAGGGTGGAAATCAGGCCTTTTCAGGGACTTCTTTTCTCTGTCTCACAGATGGTATTTCCTGTGTGTCACAGGACATCAACTGCAATCCGATTTAAATCAGAAAGGTAAAGGGGCTAACAAATGGAAGATTTAAGTCTAAATGAGAATGAATCTGTGCAGTAAAGAGTACTGCTTTAATCAGGATAAATGAAGACTGGTTAAGAAGCAGGTAGACACTGCGCAATACGACTGTCAACTTTAAAATCAGTTCTCACTGAGAGTTTCTCAGGCAGTCTGAAAACAGCATCTGCTTTTTGCCCAAAGTATATGAAATATAGCAAAACCTTAATGAGAAGATAATACAATCCCTGTCCTGAAGAAGTTTACTGGCTATTTCTGTTTTTGCTCTTAGAAGCAGCAGCCATTCTTATTACCCTGGCTCTTGCCCTTGGATTACAAACACAGTATCAGAGATCTTTGAGGGGTTGCTTGAATTTCTTTCCTTGCTCATAAACCCAGGTGCACTATAAAATCCCTTTTTGTCCCTATTCTCTTCCTGCTTGGTAATCTAACAGTTTCAATTAACCGCTCCCCATAGGTAAGTTAGTCCCAAATTTCCAACAGCCAGCTAGACAACTTCACATCGAATATATGTGAAGTGGAAATATTTCTCTTCTCTTAAGCCGACTACTTCTGTGATTTCCATTTTTGTTAAGAATCTCATCATCCTTCTAGTCACTCACAAAGGCCCAAAATTCTCTGTGATATTTGATTCCTTCCTCTTCTCACAAACTGAGAAAGTTGCCAAGTCCTATCAGATCAACTTTAATATTTCTCATATCCATCTTTTTCTCTATTTTTACTCTCAGTGATTATCTCATTCAGAGACTCTATTTCTTTTCTTCCTCGTTACAATGACTTTTTAACTGACAGCTCTGCTTTCAGTAGCTTTCTTCATCAACCCATCTTAACCAGTTTAATTTCATTGAAAACACCCTGCTCAAAACTTTCAGCAGCTCTCCAGTGATTACTATAAAATCTAAACCCTTAGGCAAGCATTCAAGGATCCCAACAAATTGATTCTAATTATTTTATAATCTTTTGTTGTTGCTCACTTGTCTCTTTTGTGTCTTTTTTCAGCTAATAGGTTTTATTCCACACATGCCTGGTTCTCTCCCACCTCTGTGCCTTTTTGTTCTTTCCCCCATACTAATCCCCTCACCGCCCTTGCCCAATGCCTGTCTTTAAATAACCTTTCTACCCTTTAAGGTACACACACAACATAAATGTATTTCACACAGGAAATTCTACAATTCTATCAGCTGTAATTAATTTTTTTAATTCTTTGAAAAAAACCCAGGATTTCTCTTTTTGGTTATAGGAATATCCCTATCTCATCTCCCTATATTGTTTTTCTTTTTTCCTCCCAAGTTTATTTTTATTTCAGAAATTTCTTTTCCTAATTTTTAAAAAAATTATTTTAAATTGAAACATAATTGATTGTACATATCTGTGGGGTACAGTGTTGAATATCAATACCTGTATGTAATACATGATCCTCAAATCAGGATAATTACTATATTTATCATTATACAATGTAATCTTTTGTGGTCCTTTTCCAATTTCTTGCTAACCTCCCCTCCATCTCCCCTTTTCTCACCTCTGGTGCCCTTAGTTCCATTCTCTCCTTTCAAAAGCTCAACAAATTATTGTGATCGCTGTATCTTTCTTTCTTTTTATGTTTATTTTTTTTAGCTCCCACTTTCATCTTTCTATATTGTAAGCACCTCAAGGGCAAAAATCTCTCCAGTCGTTCAACATACCTTTACTGATATACTCTTGATAGTCACATGTGACTTTTAAGCACTAGACATGTGGCTAGTGCAAATTGAAATGTGTAATAAATGTAAAATACACACTGATTTCAGACAGTATGAAAAAAGTAAAATACCTCATTAATAGTTTTAGATTGGCTAATTGTTAAATAATATTTGGATATAATGGGTTAAACAAAATGTTAATTTACCCAGTTTCTCTTTACCATTTTTATACTGTGACCACTAGAAAATTTAAAATTACTCACGCATGGCTCGTATTATATTTCTATAGGACAGTGCTGCTCTACTTTCTTTGCAAAGTATTAGGGATATGGAGATAAAAGAAAGGGTTATTTTTTTCAGGGAACTTATGTCTACTCTGTCATGAGGTAAGTGCCTAGTACAGTGCTTTACTCTAGTGGTTAATGCCTGAATTTCATGACTGATATGTTCATGAACCTGCAAGTGAGTGGCCTAGTCAGCAAGAAATATTGATTGGATAAAAATTACTTACGTTAAAAATTCTAGAGGGGTCTGGCCAGATAGCTCAGTTGGTTAGAGCATGGCCTTGTAACACCAAGGTCAAGGGTTCTGATCCTCATATTGGCCAGCCACACACACACAAATTCTACAAATCTTGAAGGCGGATATTTGGAGTCGTAGGTACTGGCAAGAATTTCATTTCTGATTAGAATTTCGTTAGCACAGTAACTAAGTTTAACACTTCCAAAATTTGTGTAATATATTTGTATCATGGCATAAATATTCAACACGTTGAGGAAAATAGGCCACCTTAGGTAGAGTAATGATACCCACTAATATTATTGTATATCCCAGAATCTGGAACTTGGGGGCCTGGGGGTACCTGAGTATACTGATGAGCTTTCTATTTCTGCATATATTGTAATAAACTAATCTGTTGTTCCTCCGCTGGTGAGTACTGAAGATTTCTTACAGCCGAAACTCAAACCTTAACGTTCTAGTAATCTAGAACTAAATACCATGCAGAATTTGAGCTCAATTTTGTCTCATGAGGGTAACATAACTTAAAATAGAAAGGGAAAGAGGAGATAATTCTTTTCCATACCCAGTGCATCATGAAGATACTGTTGTCCCACCAATTTGAGGTATTCCTCAATGGATTTGGTGGCAATGGTGTTCTCTCTGAAGATCAAGACGTCATGCTCTCCACAACGATCCACCTCCGACATCACCAAGTCAGTCAGAAAATCCTGGTAGAATAATGTTCAATCAGGCAGAAAGTAACTGAATAAATAATATACATTAGAAGAGACTGATGAAATATCAGACATCCTGGGAATGCGGCTATAAAACTAAAGCTACCAGATTCATTTGAAAGAAAAAAGGCAGTCAGGATAAAATTTTAGGTGTCACTGTCCCGAAGTTTAAAATTCCTTCAAAGATTTTTCATTGCACTTTTGATAAAGACCATAATTCTGAATGCAGCCTATAAGTCTCTGTGTTTTCTGGTTTCTGTCTACCTTTCCAGCCTTGTCTTGTACCATTCTCTCTGCATTCTGCTCCAGCCTCAAGGGCCTTCCTTTTAGGTCCTTTAATACACCAAGCCTTTCCTGCACACAATGTTCTCTATTCACCACAAAGCCTTCTGCAAATGCTGATCTCAGTTCTGCTCCACTCCCACTCTTGTTCCTCCCACTGTCATGGAGCTAATTCCTGGGATCTTTTGGATCTTAGTTCACACATAATTTCCTCAGCAGAGCCTGCCTTGACCAAAACTGCCACTGAACCCCACTAGTGAGGTCCCCTTGCTCCATACTCATAGCCCCTTGTCTTCTTATCCTCTGTATTTCTCACTGTAATCACACATTTATTTCTGCAATTACTCGACTAAGATCTGTTTTCCCCAGAAAACTGTAAGCACCATGAGGCCAAGGACAGTGTCTACTTTTGTTCACCACAATATCTCCACCACCTAACAGTTTCTGCAATATATTAGGTGTTCAATACGTAATTGTTACAAACTGGTCCATAGTATCAACAAAGAATTTCTTGAACTCATCATTTGCACTCGTTTTCTAGGCTGTCTATATGTCCGTCTGTCTATCCATCCATCCATCTGTCCGTCCATCCATCCATCCATTCATCCATGGAGAAGGCATAAGGAGAGATGAAGCCCTGAAGAAATAGCTGCTTCATTCCCCAACAGTCTTAAAGAACTTGATTAAAATTCAGTATTTATTGTTGTTCAGTTTGAAATGTGATAACATCATATATTTTGAATGTTATGTATTTATTGGACATTTCAATGGCTCCAAAACCAAAAACAGAGGAAATATGCTGATTTATTTTTACCTTAAAACTAAGTATTTTAAACATTAATGGGACTTACTCAGGGTCCCATTATGTTAAAAGGCACAAGGAAAATTTTGCAGGTGTTAGTAACATTCTGCATCTTGCTTCTGGTGGTAGTTTCAACAGGTGCATAATCTGTCAAAACTCATTAAATTTTTCCATTTTAAACGGGTATAGTTTATTAGACCTAAATTGTATATAAATTAATAAAAGTTGTTTAAAATAAACCTTATGTATATCCTGAACCTTGAGTAACTGAAAAGCAAAAAGAACATGTCCATGCAATTTCCGATAAGATTCAAAATTTCAATGACATCTCACCCCAAACTCTTAAGCCTTTTTAACAACAGAAAGCTCAAGATTATTATCAGTAAATTCAAGCACAAAAATTATTATCAGAAAGACAGACAAGGAAATAATATTGAATGTATTGATGTATTCTGGTTTGTATCAAGGAATCTTTTTTTTTTTTTCCCCCTTTTTGTCTTTTTTACTGACCGGTAACGGGATCACAATCCTCGGTGTTGCGCCCATACCAGGGACCGGCAACGGGATCGCAACCCTCGGTGTTGCGCCCATACCAGGGACCGGCAACGGGATCGCAACCCTCGGTGTTGCACCCGCACCGCCCGGTCTCCACATGGGATCCGAACCCTCGGCAGGAGCGCTGCCGCGCTCCCAAGCAGCGCACTCTCCAGTGCGCCACCAGGCCGGCTCTGTATCAAGGAATCTTAATAGCACTTTATCTTATTGTTTGGTTCTAAATAAATTATTCTAGCTGTTAACTTCTCTGGATCTGAAATATAATTTTACTATGACCAGTTTGCATACAATGTAATGGAGACCCAGCCCCATTAAGTGAGTATGTATGTCTCATAGGTCAAAGACTGTATCAGTCGATGGTTGTTCTTCCTACAATCACAGTATTTCTTTTTTATCTTCCTGAATTTTTACCTTTACCCAGGATGAAATGAGATATGGCTATCATGAAACAGCTACTGGGCCGGCCCGGTGGTACACTCGGTAGAGTGCGGTGCTTGGGAGCGGGGCGGCGCTCCCGCCGAGGGTTCGGATCCCATATAGAGACCGGTCTGCTCACTGGTTGAGCGCGGTGCGGGCGCGACACCGAGGGTTGCGATCCCGTTGCCGGTCGTGATAGGGGCACGACACTGAGTGTTGCGATCCCGTTACCGGTCACGAAAAAAGACAAAAAGGAAAAAAAAAAAAAAAAGAAACAGCTACTGATTGTATAACATCCCTTGATATTTTTATTCCAAATATAGATTTTAATCCCATGAGAACTCTTGCTAATACCCAGCATGCTTCTGTAATACCTACTTCTATGCCTAGGGGATATAGTCAGCAGTTAATCTTAAACAAAATATAGTGAGGGAGAAAACCAGCATACAACACTTCAGAAATAAAGAATCTTGAACACAATGTAGGGTTATCATGCTTATTCTACCACTTATTTTGTTAGATGGTAAAGTGCTGGCTATGGTATCTATCATTCATGCAAATGACTTTAGTATTTGTTGGTCTCTCCATTTTACTTCTTTAGTTTTATAATCGCCATCTTTTCTGGATCTAAGAACTGCTAATAGGTTTCCTTCTTAATTCTTCTTTTTTCTTTTTTTGACCAATAGCAAAGCACATTTTTCTAAATTGGATCTCCACAGTATCCATACTTTTGTTTCTTTGTAAAAGGTAGGCTGAGAGATTTCAGGTAATGCAATCCACTTACCTTGGCTCTGCCAGTACTTTGAAGAATGTGCACTAAGGCACAAGCCAACTCCTCTTTATTTCTCACACTAATTACTGGCTCAAGGACAGAACACAGCATGGTGTAGTTGCTGGTGACAAATTCTGCAAATTCTTTGTATTGCTCCATAGGCAGAATGGTGATAGTTTGGAAACGTGATTTAATCCGAATAGAAGGTCCTCCTGTCTTTCCTTTGCTGGGTGTAGGTGTACTCACTGGATACCACTTTTCTACAAATTGGCGACCAGTCACACTGGCAGTGGGAATGTTGACTAACCCTACGTAATTATTCTTGTCTTTTTTTTTCTTTTTTTCCACATCCTTATAAATGTGAACTGTGATGCTATGAAGAGGTGGAAGGCTGTAGAATTCAAAATGTTCGCCCCAGAAAATATTGTCTGCTTTGGTCTTGCTGGTTGTACGAGCAAAGAGGGTATCATCAAGGCACAGTTCACAGAAATATTTCTTTTTAGGGGCAAGGTCCTTGGCTTCAATGATCCATAAACGGAGAACATTTTCAGCTCGTCTGCAATTGTCCTGTAAAGAGGCAAAAAAGTTAAATTTTCAGAGCTGACATCCCAGAAAGAGAACATTTTCCTCTTAAAGTAGGTGATGCTGCCTATGTACTCTATTAAGGGGAGTCAACAAATAATGAAAGAGATAGCTATGTCATTGTTTATTATAATAGCAAGCTTGAAACAAGAATGTATCACAATCTTAAGAGTATCACATACATTCTATTTTATTTAGGTTAAAAAAAATCATCTTGAAATGGTAAGTTCTCATATAGCCAGTCTCATGACAATTGAACTAGTTGCTGCAAATAAAAAAGAGATAAGGAGTTAAGAAGTCCTATTTCTATCATGTACTAGCTTCTGACTTGTCACTTAAGTTTTCTGAGAGTATCACATACATTCTATTTTATTTAGGTTAAAAAAAATCATCTTGAAATGGTAAGTTCTCATATAGCCAGTCTCATGGCAATTGAACTAGTTTCTGCAAATAAAAAAGAGATAAGGAGGAGTTAAGAAGTCCTATTTCTATCATGTACTAGCTTCTGACTTGTCACTTAAGTTTTCTGAGTCTTCTTATCCATACTGGTAAAACCATGATAATAATATCTGTAATTAGATTATTTTTAGCATAACATGGCATAACATATAAATGTGCTTTAAAACTATAAAGCTCTATAAAAATTAAGGTATTACTACTACACTTACCATTTACCATTATTACCTTATTTGGTTGAACTGTCCTGCGAAGGTTTTCCATCCACTTATCTCTCTCTGAAGCAGAGTTACAGCTGAAGCATTTACTTCCACTTAAGTAGGTAACCTTCAACATAAAGATTAGAGATAAGGAAAAGGAAACAGCATTTGGGGGCTTGGTCTTCCTAGTTCTATCATTTAAGAGTTAGGGATATGCTATGAACCCAAAACATACTACATGAAACTAAAATGATCTCTGTTACTTCTGTGATATCCCTACCTACATCTATACTCCTTTTTTGCTTTGTTATCTAGGTAGCATTCAAACTCATTTCGAGGTATGAGAACAAAGGCCATCTGGAATTCAGTTGAGGAACATAAAACTAGCCTACAGTTCAGAAAAATCAAAATTAAAAACCTTTCAGGCCACATCTTACATTACCTGCAACTGAGTATGTTCAATTCTAAGTGAGTTAATAAAAAGTAAAGAAAAAAGGAAAAGAGTCTCTAAAATAGCTTATCAGATTTCTCAAGATTGCCTTCACTATAATATTATAGAAGGGTAATAAATGAAATTGTGAAGAGTTGGTAGTACTGAATTATTGTCTTCATAACCAATTTCTCCTCCACTAGGGAACCAGCCTGCTGATTTCCAGTCATGTATTAGGTTAGCCTGATCACTATTATCACTGTCCTTTAAAAATGAAACATGTTGCCTATATGCCTAGCACTTAACACTGGGCTTTGTATATAGTCTATTGAATTGAGTTCTACAAATATGACAAAGTTCAAGTGATTTTTATAAAAAAGATCACCAATAAATGACTTGCCCAAATTGCTGAAGTTTGTTCACATATTAGAACTCAATCTCAGGTCATAACCTAGTGAGTCAGATCAGATTATATGCTCTGTCCAATACGGCAGCTACTAGCCTCATGTGATTAGTGAGTACCTGAAATGTGGCTAGTCCAAACTGATATGTGCTGTAAGTGTAAAATACACATCAGATTTTGCAGATTTAGTACAAGAAAAAAGAATGTAAAATATCTCATTGATAATTTTTATGCGATATGTTAAAATAATATTTTGGTTAAATAAATTTAAAATTACATATGTGGCTTGCATTATATTTCTCTTGGACAGCACCGGTCCATAAGAACAGGAACAAAACAACATCTAGCAAAGGACTCATCACTAGTTACTTAGTAAGCTCTTATTGATTATTCAAATCCTAACCCTAATAATTTTATATATATATATATATATATTTCAAATTTAACTTGTAAATGGCCATAAGAGTATATTTAATTTGGAAGGGAGGAAATTACCTTATAAAAAGTGAAGGTCATAATTTTCTGATGAAGGGCAATTTGTTCATTCAAGAAATTAGGCACCTGCAATGTGCCAGGGACTAGGCTAGGTGCAGGATATTACAAAAATAAATAAGACATGGTCCCAGATCTTTAACTGCTCATATTATAGTTTGAAAAATTATGGTTTGGGTTGATTTCCTCAAAAAATTATTAAAATTGGGGACTTAGGGCCTCAGGAGAAAAACAAAAACATAGTGGGTGACATCCTTATCAATACTAACAAATCAATATACTAATTTAATAAGTTACTGTTAGTCTTGTGACCTCTGCTGAGAATGCACTAAGGGCCTCAGGAGAAAAACAAAAACATAGTGGGTGACATCCTTATCAATACTAAAAAATCAATATACTAATTTAATAAGTTACTGTTAGTCTTGTGACCTCTGCTGAGAATGCACTAAGAACCCAACTTTTTTGAAAGCGGACAAAGTCAAAAGGGACAAGGAGCTAACATTAATAACTTTAATTGCAAATATAATTAGATTAATAGGTTTCCAACTTTTTCCCTGTAAGTAGGTAATTTATAGCAGCAGAAAACCAGTTAAGATAATCAAATCATTGACATCACAGTAATCAAATTTCAAAATTACTGAATAGAAAATCTACTTGTTGTGTAACACTCTTTCTTTCTACACTTTTTTACCTCAAAGCAGAAGTCTTGTCCAAGGATGCTACTGTGGAGTGGTTTCACTGATACAGGTTCTCCTCTACCAAGATCCAGACATTCTACTGCGCTGCACGGGCTCAGCAAGGATTCATGGGAACGTGACTCTTTTAGTTTAGGCAGCCCACGAGACCTGAAAGTAGAAAAAGATATCTAAGGTAGTGGAATCTTGGCCAAGAAGGAAATGAAGGTCTAATGCAATGGAGGCTAACAACAGATGTAGAAATGTACAAATGCCCTAAGGGAAAAAAGTAACTGAGGAACAAATTAATAGTTAATCTATAAAGCAATAATAGTAATCATATTCGTGTAGCACATAAAAGCTCTCTCTATATATACATGTGAGCACACACACTTTCCCCCACCAAATAAAGAATAAAAACATACTATAATTTTACTAGTCTCAAGGGAGCTCAAAGCTCCACTACAGACATTGTTTTTATCCCCATTCTTATCTTGAAAGATGGAAAAATACATACTATTCAAGGTTATATTACATATTCTTTTTTTATGCAAAGGTATTGCCAAAACACATTCTTTCTTTCTTTTCCCAATGCAATAGCTTTGTTCTCTTCTATCGTTAGCAAAATAGTAGTGGCTGAATCCTCATTTTGTTTCTTTCTGTTTTGGCAGAATACACACACATACACACAGAATCAAAGCCAAACTTTTCAGCACAAGACCCTGTCTTTCAAAAGGCCTGATTTCCATTTCAATATGGAATTCTTTTCTGGCAAGCTTTTGGTTGTATCCATGCTTTACTGTATAAATATGAATAAAGAATAAAATGCATTGAAGAAACCTCCCACCATGGGAAAAAATGCCCAAACTCTCATCTGGAAGAACAGATCTTTGTCAAACACCATTCAGGTATCCTGGCTGATTTTATTTCCTAGTTGTTTTAAAAAGAATGCTGGGAATCATGACACTTGTCATTATAGGAGCTAGTACTTCACTGCCTTCCTCTTGAAATAATTAATGAAATTAAAACAATTTGAATACAGAACTGGAAGGCCACACAGTTTTACTCAATGATTATAAGATTTACTGACTGAAACATCCAAGGTTAAATTCATATATTTCATTTCAAGCAGAAGTAATTAGTAATAAGGGTAAAAAGAAATGCCTTATGTAAAAACATTTGTTTGTAAAACACATTAAATAAGCAGCTTAATTCACTTCCTTGGAATAAGCATGTTAACATTAAAAGGAACTGAAATACTTAATGCCAGACTAGCTTTTAGCTAAATTACAAAGTAATAAGATATTGGAAACTAGCACTAAAGGCTGCTTTCTCCCTTCTGTCTCCATACTAACATTGTTGAATCAAACTCCTTAAAATAAGAAACAGCTTCTTAATAAGGATTTAGTCCATTCTTCTTTCCACACCAAAAAAAAAAAAAAAAAAAAGAAAAAAAAGAATCACCATTTAAAGTTTAGGCTGAAAAACATGTTTTGATATTCAGCAATTTATAAAGTAAAAAAGTAAATATTTACATTTCTCACTAATAATACAAAGTATGCACAAAAAGGACAAATGCCATCCAATGTTTTGTATGTAAAAATATAACCATGTAACAGCTCCACCTTTATTTTCCTTTGTTCTATTGGATAAGACAATAACAAGTTATATATATCTACATATAGATATATTATGTATGCAAATATAGTATGTCAATTATAAATAACTAAATGCTAAAATTTTTTTTACTTTAATTATCATACAGGCTTTCTCAATATGCTGCATAGGAAGCTTGGCTGAGGCAACTGGACACTGTAATCTTTACTAAACAAATACGAAACAATTCCAGCCCATTTTTCCCAGTAGGAGTTGCTGGAGGGGAAAAGCCTCTCATGTTCTGGGGGTGAGTTGCACAACAGGAAAGATTAAGGCATATTTAAAATAGAAGAAGGCACGACAAAAGGCTTATTTTATTTTTTAGATTCCCTGGGAAATTTTTCTAAAACATGTTATTTTTATTTCAAACAAAATAAACACCTACCTACATGAAGCAATTGTACAGCCACCTGGCAGTGCAACCCCAAATCATAGCGATGCCTCATGTCCCGGTGTAGCAAGTCACTTTCTGAACTACATCTCAGTAAACAACTCTCTGTTTAGAAGACAGGAGCTAATAGAAGATGGTTTCCTGCTGCCTTCCATTACTGATAACATCTTTGGATAAATGCTTTCCATCTTTGGATAAATTTCAAGTCTTCAATAGAAGCGGAATAGAAACACAAACAACAAGAAGTGATCTTCATCCAAACAGTCTGCAGGATAATATTCCTTCTTCTCTTCCTTTAGGCTGCATCTAGCCTCTCAGGTAACACAAACAAGGTTCCTGGGCTCTAGGCTGGGCCTGTTGCCATGGTGCTACACCTATAAGGAGATCACAGCTGGAAGGCAGCAGGGAGAAGCTGTGGCTTGAAGGACTCAAGGAGCATGCTCTGAAAACGTGGCAAAAGTGACTATTTTAAGACAGCAAGGATGGAATGGTGAGGCCCCTACCTATTTCCTTCAACAAGTTAGTAAAAGGCTGTAGAAAAGAAACTGAGGCAACTCTGGGGGTGAAGGAGAATCTCATTAAAAATTCTACCAGGAACAAATCTGGGAAGTTTTAGCTTGTTTCATATATGACTCCCACCATCCTACTAGAAAGTATTTCCTACATCTCACCTTGCAAGTACAATCTTTCTCTCACATCTGTTCTTTTCCTTTGCAGTGCATACCCTAATTTAATGTTTCTTGGTATTATTTTACATAAACTTATCTGGGTTACACATTCTTTTTTCTNTGTTTACCTCCTCCTTTACCTTCGCATGAATTGATTTTTCTTAGATCTACCACCTACAGAGATTTAGCAGCCCTGTGTGGCACCATACTTTACTCCTCTAATGGAAAGTAGAATGTGGATTTACTGGGGGAATAATGAGTTTAAAACAACTATTTCTAGTCCAATCTGACAATGGCCTTCATCAAGGAACCTAACCCAGCCTTGAAAGTGAACTTTGTGACTCCCTTGAGTAATGGCCAGATTCTCTCCCTGACTGCTCCCCGTTCCCCCAGCCCCATCATCCTAAACACCATGTAAGAATAATTCGGACACCAATATAAGTATTTCTTGATTTAACTGGGAAATTGCTTTCCAGGGACAATTTTACTTCTAATTAAGGAACACCATATACTTCTGTGTAAACTCAAAGACCTCTAGCAACATGACAGGTAAGGGTTAAAAATCTAATTGCTTTGCTGATGAAGATTACCTGCTGCTTCTGACCTATTTAAAAGATAAACTACAAGGCAGGAGAGGCTTTCTATCACTCACTAGAGTGAATAAGTATTATATTGCTTTAACCCTCATCCCTATCTGAAATCATTCTTCAAAGATGAAAGTGAAGAGCTGGGGGATGGGGAGCCAACACACACAACAGCAGATACACTGATGAAAAAAGAAAAAAGGAGTAAAAGAACTCTGATTATTGCAATTTTAAGTAAAACACAGCTGGATTTTCTCAGCTTAACCATTCAATTTTTTAAAAAGCCACATTTCCCCCATAGCGCCAATGATGCTTGGATGTGTTAGCTCAATCTGCCACATGTTTACAGATTCAGTTCCAAATTTAGGAAATGGGAAACTTTTAATTAAAAATGCTTATTGCCACATAAAATCCTGGACTCCAGTGCAGGTGAGTTTCTGCTTGGCTTGGCAGTTATGA
>NW_007726835.1:125665-132607 GCF_000696425.1 Galeopterus variegatus
TTAGAGCACATTCACCAGAATTCTACTTGTGAGCTAAAAACGTGTCCTCCCTGAGGATCTAAATAACACTAGGTACACTGGTTTACCCACTTCAGTTAAAGCCAGTCCCTATTGCTTATACGAGGGTACTTCATTGAAAGATTCATACCATCTTTTAATTCTGTTTTTCAGTGAACTTTTTAAAGTGCCCTTGTATTACTCACTGATTTTTATGTTAGCTTAAAAATACAGGCCACACAACCATTCACACTAAAAAGCTGTTTATGGAAACATAACATATGCTGCAAATCTTCCTTCTCCTTGCTCTCAGCCTCTAGACAGTATGATCTAATGAGCCCAGCTGCTGATAATAAAGAAGAATATTTGTAAGCCTGAGTTGTCACTTAAAATGAACAAACTCATGGTAAGAAAATTAATCATCATAAACAAAAATGAGGACTGGCAGGTTAGCTCACTTGGGAGAGAGTGGTGCTGATAACACTGAGGTCAAGGTTTTCATTCCTGCACCAGTGAGCAACCAAAAAAAATAAGTCAATGGAAAGACTGATGACTTTTCCTTCCCTTTTCTGTATTTAGTTGCTAGACTTTTGGTCTCTAAATTATTGCCACAAAACTAAGATTATGGGTGAGAGAAGGATAAAAGAGAAAAAAACTGGTGAATTTCAATGACATTTACTCTTAACCATTCCTAATCTCATGAGTAATTCCTTTCCCATTAGTTTCTCATTTGGTTGAATAAATGAATATATGTATGCATCCATCTGTCTATCCAATAATTACTTGGAATGCATTATGTGCCAGGCACTATACTAGAGGTAGATGCAAGGAATACAATGGTGAAGAAGGTGGTCATGGTCCTTGTACTCACACAGTTTAAAATCTAAGGAGTTAACAATCTCTTATAATATGAGGTGATTACGTTTATGAAAAATGTAAGCACTGGGCTGGCCCGGTGGCGCACTGGAGAGTGCGCCGCTTGGGAGAGTGGCGGCGCTCCCGCTGAGGGTTCGGATCCCATGTGGAGACCGGTTCCCGCTCACTGGCTGAGCGCAGTGCGGGCTCAACACCGAGGGTTGCGATCCCGTTGCCAGTCCCCAGTACGGGCGCGACACTGAGGGTTGCGATCCCGTTACCGGTCAGTTAAAAAAAAGACAAAAAGGAAAAAAAAAATGTAAGCACTTAGTTGGAGGTTCAGAGAAGGTTTCTTGGAGGAAAAAGGTAATGTGAAGTTGTGACCTTAGGATAGGGAGGATTTCACTATATGCAGGTGTGGAGGTGCTGAGAGATCTAGAGGGAATGGACAGCATGTGATAAGGCCTGTAGTGAGAGTATGCAAGGCTGGAGGGTTGAGACACTGAAAGAAATTCAGCAGTGTGGCTCTGATGTACTATGAATGGTGATGACAGGGAGAGGGGTTGGCGAACAATGAGGCTTGGGAGAGATCATGATGGGACTTGTAGTCATGTGTGGGTGTTTCAAGTTGACCACAAGGCCAGTGGATGGACACAGAAGGGTTTTGGGTGGTGGAGGGGGAATGACATGATGAGATGTGTGTCTCAGTAAGACTACTTTGGCTAAGGAGTGAAGAAAGAGAGGGGTACACACAGAAGGGAGAAAAAAGTGAAAGATTTAGAGATTAGTTCATGCGTAGATTCGGGTAGTAATCTGAATAAAGATCACGAACTAGACTAACAGAAAAGGGGAAGAAGTGGATGGCATTGAAAGATATTTAGGAGGAAAGCAGGCCTTGATGACTGGAATGATGGAGGCAGCAAGGAGACTTTAGAGTCAAGGATGATCGATCATTCCTGGCCTGAAGCACTGGGTAGAAAGATGGTGATGTCCTTCACAGAGAGAGGAAGTAAGAGGAATGCTGGTTGAGGTGAGAGTAGAAATGAAAAAAAGTTTCATACAAGTTGGGTTTGATGTTCCTGTGGGAGTAGATGTAAATACTGAAAGAGAACATGCAGATTGAGAAAACATCCTAAGAAAGTAATCTGAGAAATGTTAACATGAAGTCTACAAAACTGACTAACAAGAACAAGGAATTTGAAAGATAGAAAGAAAACTGAGAGACTCAAGTGTCATAAAAGCCGAGGGGAGGGAGGTCTCAAGAATGGTGCTGTCCATTACGACAGAAGAGCAAGTGTGTTAAAAGATTTTTAGCCACTGGATTTAGAGGTAATTGGAGACTTTGGCAAGAGCAGTTTCAGTGAAGGGATGAGGACAAAAATGAAATTGCAGTGGGCTGAGAAAATGGATGGGATGTGAGACAGTGGAGACTAACTCGACAAGTCTGACTGTGAGGGGGTGGCAGCAGTGAAATAGCAAGAGGGAGACATGGGGTTGAAAAAGGTTTTTTAAAAATTTAACCACCTTTTATTTTTTTTCCTTAAATGATAAAGTGATAAATGCTCTTGGTAAAAAATTCTTAAGAGTTCAGAAGGTTGGAAGGTAAAGAATAAACATAAGTGCACCTCCTTCAACCTCCTATAGAAAATGCCATTAGCAATTTTGTTAACCCTCCCTTATATTGATATATATTTTTCACAAATGGAATTCTACCATACTTTTTTTTTTAAAGAGTATATTTTAGACTTCTATCCTATTGGAACATATAAATATAACTCCCCTGGCCCTTTCTTTTTGGTGGCTGGCTGGCATGGGGATCTAAACCCACAACCTTGGTGATACCAGCAATTTGCCTCTTTTTAATGACCACATAGTATTTCTTTATATGGGCCTATCATAGTTTAACCAGTTCTTGATCACCACCTATGTTTTTCCTTTTTTTCTTTTTTTGTGATTATCACCAAAGTTCAAGGAGCACCTTATGATATCTTTATGAACATGTGCATGTATTAGTTATTTAAATTTCCAGATGTGAAATTGCTAGGTACAAGGGCATAAAAATTAAAAATTTTCATATTGCTAAATTACACTAAATAAACGTTAGGATTTCTATCAACACATACACCAAGAGTATAATGGAAAAAAGCACTCAACTTGAAAGCAAAAGCCATACATACTCATGTCAGCTCAAACTACGCACTAGCTATGTGACACGGAGCAAGTAATTTATTCTTTCTGAACCTCAGTTATCTCATTTGTAAAATGCAAATAATGATTTTTCTTCCCCTACCTCACACAGTTATTGTGAGAATTAAATGCAATAATCAATGATTTCACATCTATTTTACAAACTGCAGTATTACACAAGTGTGAAAAACTATGATTACAGAGAACTTTTTCACAGTGCTATGACATGCATTAGTTGATTTTATGTAAATTATTCATCTGGTTGAGATCAGGAAAGCTATTCTTGAATATATACTTTGTTGGAAGAATATGAAGACAGAAAAAAAAATGTGTGGAAATATTTGTCCTATTATGATAAAGCATCCTAATGAATTTAAAATGCCATCATGATACAATTAGAAACTTCAACTACATTTTAGTTCATAAAACTAAGGACTCCTTAATTGGCCGATTGCAGGAAACCTGGTAAGGGAAACTCTATAATCTACAGCTAGATTGTATTGATTAGTTAATGGCATGGAGTCCAAAAATTTCTGAGAAGTTGTCATTAAATTGAACTACACCATATTGAAAAAGATTGTTCCTCTTTGTTATGTAGAAGTCAGTTTTAACTCTTCCCTTCTGATTCAGGCCAAAACACATTTATTGAGTTACTCAGTTGGACAGACATTGTGCTAGGGGATGGGGATACAAAGTTTGTACCCGTGAGGAGCTTCTAATCTGCTGCAGTAAGCAGAAATATGAAAAGATAAGTTAAAAAGAAAGCAGTTAGTCCTGTAATAAGGTATAATACAGTTCAGCTGGCCACAGGTGGGTGGGTAGGTGGGGTAGGCACTTAGTCTAGGATGATATGTGGGAAGAACACGGAAAAAAAGCCAGGAAGCTTATGACTCCTGACTTGGGTATTGTTGCATAGCTGCATAAGTATGAGGTAGAAGTAAGCCTGGCAAAGGACAGGGTGCACAAGTAGAGAATAGCATTTGGGACAGAGGACACGGCAAGATCAAAAGCAGAGAAATGAAACAGTATGGTACTATAAATGATAGACTTTTGATAAGAGCGGTAGGAGGTAATAGTGACAGTTAGGGAAGGACTGGGCCATATTGTGTTTTGTACATTATGCTAAAGACTGTAAATTTATTATATACATATGTGATGAGATATTAAAATTGAAGTTCCAGTTGAGACACCTAGATAAAAAAGATGCTGTATACCAAAGTGAAGTACCAGACAAACTGTAGCATTTATAAAGGAAATGTTTTGGAACCAGTTCCACTACCTTCAACCTCTCAGTTAGATCAAAACTATAAAAAGTGGTCAGAAAATGGAGAAAAGATTTTGTGAGAGAGAATTTCTGGAGGAAGCTGTGAGGTTCATCCCCCTGCTTCCCACAAGGGAAATGGTTGCTAGGGGAGAGGGAAGGGTGTGGAGAGGCAGGTATGACTGTAAAGGGATAGCATAGGGAGTTATTTTCTGGTAGTGGAACAGTTCTTTACCTTGATTGTGGTAGTGCTTACACATATCTATACATACGAACTGCACTGAACTACACACACACACACACACGCACACAAATGGGGCATGAAAAAAATTGGTGAAAACGGAATGAAGTCAGCAGTCTAGTTAATAACACTGCACCAATGTCAATTACCTGGTTTTAATATTATACTACAGTTATGTCACTATTAGAGAAAGCTGGAGAAGGGTCTGCAGGACTCTACTATTTTTGCAACTTCCTGTGAATATATAATCTTAAAATAAAAAGTTAAAAAGAATAGTTCTAATAAGGAGAAACTCAAGAGTCTAAGTATATTGTTCCGTAATTCCTCCTATCAATGAACACCATACTTACTTTCAGGTAACTCCTATCAAAGAACAAGTAGCCTATTTTAAAACCATGCTTTGTCAGTAAGCCTCAGAACTGAGGACATTGCTGTGAAGGTTTTTATATAAGGGACATTTGGAGGGAGTGAGAAAATTCTACTCCATATCCTTATCTTTACCTCGAGTCTTTGGTAAATTTAAGTAGCATTCCCAAAGCAAGGCTGGTAACCTGACAGGTGTTTGGCATCCTGGAATGCCTGACAAGGTGGTATGTCTACTGTTTTTCAAGCATTTCCTAGTTTTCAGTGCATTTAAATGAAAGGCAGAAATATCACAGTCTTCTCATGTCCCAACACTCTCCCACATGACATAGCTTTAATGTGAAAATGCTGCCAATATCGATTCTAGGAAATCACTTTACTGGCTTTTATCTGATTAGATGGCTTTAGAACAACGATGACTTTGTGACATCCTATTGATTTTGTCTCTAAAATGTTCCTCCTATCTGTCTCTACCTCTCCATTCCCACTGCCATTATCCTCCTTTGAGCCTTCATTACATCTTACAATGGCTTTTGCAAACTGGTCTCCCAAACTTAGTCTCTTCAAACTAAGTCATCTGAAATTCCACTGCTGGATGAAGTCATCCACGGCACTATTGTGGTTATGTCATTCCCCTGCCCAAAAATGTTTAAAGGCTTCCCATTGCTTATAGGCTAAAATTCAGACTCTTCTGTCTGACATTTAAGAACTGCCCTGGGTGTGGAATATTGGGTTGAAAATAATTTCCACTCAGAATTTTGAAGATATTGCTCCACTGACTTTTAGTTTTCCACATTTTTAGTAAGAATTCCAATGCCACCTCCCTCTCTCTTTTGTATGTAACCTATTTTTTATTTCTAGAAGCTTTTAAGATGTTTTTAAAGCCTCAGTGTTCTGACATTTCACAATAGTGGAAATTGATGTGTTGGTGGGATGTGTGTCTTTTTTCTACTTACTGTGCCGGGAATTTGTTAACCTTTCCAATCTGGACATTTATGTTTTTTTGTTTGGGGACATTTTCTTGTATTATTTCCTTGACATTTTCTTCCCCAAAGTTTTTCTTTGTTCTCTTTTTCTACAATCCCTGGGTTGATTCTTTCATTTTTTGTTCAACTTCCTGGGAGAGTGACTTCACTTTAGCTTTTATATTTTTAATTTCCAAGCTCTCTTTCTTCTTCATTTATTTTTCCTTTTGTAACAGCATCTTGTTGTTTCATAGATGCACTATATTATCTTTTGAAAATATTTACTTTACTGTGAAGTTGTTTTTGGCTCCACGTATTGTCTCAATTTCTTCTGGGTTCTTTTTCCCCCCTTGTGTTTGTTTTGGTCCCAGTCTTTCATATTGGAGGCTTTTCACAATATCTGTAGATCCTTGGCTATCTGTTTATATTTAAGAGTAAAGTGCCAAGAAGCTCAACAGAAGCTTTGCGTGCTGGAATGGGGTTTATAGATCAGTGAGCAGTTTTTCCTGGCTAGCAGTTCTTTTTTTTTTTTTTAATCATTTTTATTGAGATATTATACAAAATCTACCCATTTAAAGTGTATAGTTTGTAGTAAATTCAGAGTTGTGTACCATCACCAAAATCTAAGCTTAAAACATTTTTATCACTCCAAAAGAAACCCTGTGCCCATCAGAAGTCATTCTTCATTTATCACTTCTCTTGCCTCACATCCTCAGCCTCTGTTAACCATTAATCTAATGTCTATATAGATGTCTATTCTAGAAATTGCACTTCATATAAATGGAATCATAAAATGTGTGGTCTTTTGTGACTGGCTTATTTCACTTAGCATAATGTTTCCAAGGTTAAGAACATTCCTGTATGTTGTAGCATGTATCAGCACTCCATTGCTTTTTGTGGCTAATATTCCATTCTATGGATATACAACATTTTGTATATCCATTCATCAGTTGATGAACAGTGTTTTAGTCCATTTTGTGTTGCTATAACAGAGACACCTGAGACTGGGTAATTTACTTATTTTTATTTTTTATTTTTTTTGTCTTTTGTCTTTTTCCGTGTCCGGCAACGGA
>NW_007726835.1:134002-136411 GCF_000696425.1 Galeopterus variegatus
CATTGGAGATCAAATTTCCACATGAGTTTTGGAAGGGACAACACATCCAAACTCCATCAAACAGTTTTGGCTGTTATGAATAATGCTGCTATAAACATTTATGTACATTCATTTTTGTGTAAACATGTGCTTTCATTTCTCTTGGATTTACCTGGGAATGAACATACCAGATGGGATTTTAATAGGGGAACACAAATGATGGTATCTATAGGTCTTTTTATCTGGGGTGGTTCAGTTTCTCCAGTTTGCTATGTGATAAGTGTGAGCCTGGCTGCTGGCCTTCTAGAACTGAGGTTGGAGGGAAGGCAGACTAAACCTTTCTAGAGTTCTGTGGGAAGGTGGGTAAGTTAACCACCTTCTCCGGCAGAGAACACCAGCTACCTTCCCAATGTCTATTGCTCTGCTCCTTCCTTAAGAAGAGATTCCTGTATTACTGGGGGCAACAATGTACTTAGGAATAAAATTTCCCAGCCTCCTTTGCAGAAAAAGGTGACGCTGAGACATAAGTAGAAGTCACAAGATGCAGTTTCAGGGAAATTGCTTTAAAGGGAGATAACCCAGATGGAAGGCAGGTATCCCTTTATGGGCCCCTCGTTTCTGGTATCTGAAACACAGATGTCGTGGCTGTAGCTCCAGTAACTATCTTGTGTCCATAAACAGATCCTTGAAGATCCTAAGGGTGGCAGGCTTGGACTGGACTGCCCATCTTCAGCTTTCTTTCATGTGAGAAAAAAATAATTCTGCCTTGTTTAAGTTGTTACTGTTTTGGGTATCTGTTAATTAGCAACTGATATAAATCCTATGTGATAGACTTCTTTTCAGTATTTCCTTCTGCAGGCAATTACATTTGATTATCCACTAACTTTAGTAATCTATCATTCAGATTTCTCCTAGTTTCATTAAAGATGAAGTTCATATTTCTGTTTCTTGTATTGAGTAATTTTTAAGGGGGGAAAAAAAAGCAGAATGATCTTTACCTATCAACTTAAAAACTGGAACTTTACCTTTCTAATCTTATTTCCTACCTTGCCCCTTTATATACCATGAACTATTCCGTATTTCTCTTCAAGCTCCATAGTTTCCTACTCTCTGCTTTTGCTCATTATTTCCACTCCAGGAGAGCTCTCGCCCTGTGTCTGTTTCTATATTCAAATTATATCTGTTCTTTAAGGTTCAACTCACAGGGCATGGCTCTCTAAAGAGCGGCGATCCACCCCATAAGAAGTAATCTTACCTTCACCTATACCATTTCCTCCTGGACATTTACCTCTTTTATTGGAGCCCTTGAGGTTGGAAGCTGTGTCTTTGGTTCTCTATAATCCCTAGTAGTACATGGCATGCTAGCTTGTACATAACAGTCATACATTAAATGTGTTGCTGTGTATAAAAAATTTGGCTGTAGAAATATTAATTTGGAAAAATTTCACTTCTTATGCCTGTGCCCCACAAAGAAAATTCTGAGTTTAAGAATCATTATAAATTGACACAAAAAGTAGCATTGGTAACAAATTCCATTAGGGCCTGGTAACAGAGTTTATGACTTGCAGATCATTGGCAAGACAGACCTGGAACATTAGGGTTTTTTCAATCAATCAAGTCTGTATGTTAAAATACCATGGTATTTTGTGCAGCTTACCATACGCAATAAGTCTTCTTTGGATAAATGAACTCATTTAAAAGTGTTTTTCTGGGCCGGCCCGGTGGCACACTGCTACAGTGCGCCGCTTGGGAAGCACGACGGCGCTCCCGCCGAGGGTTCGGATCCCACATGCAGACCGGCCACTCACTGGCTGAGTGAGGTGCGGGGGCAACACCGAGGGTTGCGATCCCGTAGCCGGTCCCGGTCCGGTACGGGTGCAACACTGAGGGTTGCGATCCGTTGCCGGTCACGAAAAAGACAAAAAAAGGGAAAAAAAAAATAAAATAAAATAAAAGTGTTTTTCTCAGATTTTGAAATGATGTATTAGACAAAAACAGTGGTACATCTGTGACATTTAAAATGAGTTTTATAGACTTAAACTTCCATTTTCCACTGAATTACTTTGTTTGCCCTATTTTTTTCTAATGTTGTATTGGTCACATTGGCATATCCAAAGTTAATAAAATGTATTTATACTATCAAAAAAAAAAGTTTTTCTGCCTCCTAAAGTAGTAACACAGACATCATGAGAATAACTTTATCTTTTTAAAATGTGATGAGTGGAGATAACATTTGTGGTTATCAAAAGCCTTGAAGCATTCAAAACATGATCACTACCTTCATCTTCTTATGGATACCTCCAGATAGAATATTTCTTCCTCTTGAAGAAGAAAGAGATAAAGTGATTTTATACAGCATCATAAAAAGGAATTTAATGAGAAACAAATCCCTGGCCTCTTGAATTCATTGTTCTGGTCAAATTTGACCAG
>NW_007726835.1:136421-145141 GCF_000696425.1 Galeopterus variegatus
GAAAAATAAAAAGGACTATCTAACATTTGAGATTTATTAGCCCTTTTTTATTGTGCTGTATTTATAATAGAATGATACTGCTATTCACTGAAACATGATGGTATGGAAGCCACATATAATGAATTTAGGTCACCAGAAAAGCTAAAAATGCAGTAACTATATAATAGCAATATAGGAGAATATAATCTCTTCACAATTCAATCCAAGAATTCCCACGGGCTACCTAAAACAAAATGGAGTAGGAGAGAGTACTTTGAAATTAAGAAGGTAATATTTAGTGCAAGGTTAAAAAATAATGTATACATACAAAAAAAAAATCTCTTTATCTCCCAAGTTTCCACATGATGCTATAGAGTTTAAGAAATTGGCTATTAAATTGGGAGTGTTTTAATTACTGTACAACATTCTTATTTAAAAAAATCAATAATCTGAAAAAAAATGTCATTCTATTAAGACTTATTTGTAAAATGTTTTAAATTCCTGGAATGATAAAAGCTGTAGAATAATAAGAAAATAAGAAAAAGACATGAGAAGAAAAAAACAGTTTTAATAAAGAGGTAGAAAAGATAATTAACAATATAATTACATCACAGTTGGAGAGACTTGCAAATTTCACAGAACACCTTTAATGTGGTTCAGAGACAAGAAGAGCTGATAAAGCAAGTAGTCCCTTATCAACTCAGTTTAGGGGACAAATTCTTTCATCTATAAAATAAGCACAGTAATTCTCAGCCTGGCACATCTATAATTTTTATTTATGTTTGTTGGGTAGATAACTGAAAATAATGTCACTTACTGAAAACAAACAAAACAAAAAACCCCAAGTATAAATAAGAGTATCAAATATGAGAGGTAGAACTGAGTTCAAATCCAGATTGTAGAATTTACTAGTGTATGACTCCAGACAAGTTTCTCAATCTCTTTCTCCATCTATAAAATGAAGATAATAATAGTATCTAGGGTTGCTGTATTACATGAGACTATATTTAATGTGCCTGGAAGGTAGAAAGCACAGTGACAGCAATGATGTGTTGATACAACAAGCCCTGTTTTCAAAATGTTTAACAAGCACTATTTTTAAAATTGTTAAAATTATGGAGACATAAGTATTAAAAACATGTCTTAGCATATATTCAACAACTTTGAAAGGATGTTATCCAAAGTAAGCTAGACATTTGAGGTTTACTCAAGCTGATAGTCCTAATTATTGAAATCCAGACTTCCTTTTCAAACATGTCTCACAGATATGATTGCAAATCAATAGGACTGATTCCATAGTTGTACATACAGAACAGCATTTCAGGAAGAGCATGGCCTCTGGAGAAAAATACCATTTCTGGAGTTCAGATACCATTTTTGCTATTTACTAGCTGTATGACCTTTGACAAGTTTATTTAATCTCTCTGTGACTCAGATTCTTCATCTATAAAATGGGGATAATAACAGTATTTATTGTATAGGGTTTTTATAAAGATTAAGCAAGATAATGTGTACAGTGCTCAAAAAATGTTAGATATCATCATTGTCCCTTACAGTCATTTTATGCACAAAAAAATGTACCTCTGACCTCTAGAACTTGCTTCTATATAAACAGCACAAATGATTCTCAAATTAGTTCTTACATATACAAAAACTCTCCAATAATATAAAATTCTTAAACTGGTTGGGTATTTGAGCCAATATTTTGTACCTTGACACAATATGAGCACGACAAAAAAGTAAATTTTGTATTGGATCTTTCTAATTGTCATTGATGTAAAGTTAGAGAAGACCAAAATGCTTTATTAAAATCCACCCTAAAACTGCTTTCTCTGCTTTAAGGAAGTTAACTTCCTACCTGTCATCCGTATTGCGAAGGGATGGAAGCCGAAAGCTTGTGTTTCTGTCAAGCTTTGACTGGCTTTTGGTTCTCTTGATGGAGCCTTTCAGGCGCTTGCTGAAGAATCCCTAGAATGAAAAGGCAGAAGGTGATGGGGGAGGAAACCAGAAGGCAACCTTACCCTTCTGCACTATCTTTGCAAAAGCCAGTTAGATTTTTATGATAAAGACCAGAAACAGAGTCCAGCTTTTAATTTTTTTTTAATTTTGTAAATAACAGTTGCTTGAAATCACAAACCAGAAGGCAACCTTACCCTTCTGCACTATCTTTGCAAAAGCCAGTTAGATTTTTATGATAAAGACAAGAAACAGAGTCCAGCTTTTAATTTTTTTTTAATTTTGTAAATAACAGTTGCTTGAAATCACCTGATAATGTGACGAGAAAAATTTTCCTTCTGTGATAATTGGTATAATTAAACTTTTTGATAACTCCCAATTTCTTACTTTTTAAATAGTTTTTATACTACCTATGGTACAGAAACTTCTAACTTCACCAACAGATTTTTTTTTAAAACAGCATAACACAGACAAATATACTCCTTTCTATGAAGATAATGCCGGCACTTTCAATAAAAATGGCACCCAGTGATTTCCCAAATTAAGGGAAAATAGGCAAAGAGAACAGCATGTGTAAAGGCCCTGAAGTGAGAAGGTACTTGGTGCAAGTAAGTAAAAGATACTGATAGTGAGAACTGAGAAAGCTTTATTTTAATAACCTTCAAAAAAGAGTTAACCGAGTAGTAGAAGTAATGTGTTGGTGGTCTCAAAAGTTAAAATTTGGTCTATATCACCTTGGATATGCTATTTGTAAAGTTAAGTTTTAAATATAGCTAACTACTTTAAGATGAAATATGGATCATTTATGAAATCATTTAACTATCTAGATTTTAAAGAACAAAGCACTTTATCGTCTTTGGCCCCTGCTTGCTTTCTGTCACTTCCACCAAATTAGAGTTTAGTGAACATTTTCCTAGTCCTGCACCTAGCAAAAAATGGACACTTAATAAAAGTTTATTGAAGAATAAATACAAGAATGAATATGATGGTTAATACTTTCAAGAAACTTAAAATTCTATTGTTGTCAGACAAAAGGACATCTTACAGAATCATAATAGAATGTTTTCAGAAGAAGATGTAATTCAAAGAAAAATATTTTAATACATAGAAAAATGACTGTAATCATGCTGAGATGAATATCATCTTATACAAGCTGTGTACAATAAACATTTCTATAAGGAAGAAAAAGAAACATCGGGCCAATATCAGCACATCAAATCTTACATACTCCTTTAGTTATCACCAAAGCCCACTGTTTTGAGAAGACTATATCAACAGGATAAGCTAGATTATGCTTATTTAATAACCCCAAAATTCTAGTGGCTAAAACATGTTACAGGTTCACAAGAGGTCAAGTGAAGGGGTGGGGTCTCACCCTATGCTGTCCTTACTCAGGGGCTTGAGCTAAGGGAGGCTCCATCTCTCTACTTTACAGTTGCTGCAACAAAATAAAGGTAATGTAGAAGAACTATGCACTAGCTCTTAAAGTTCCATGTCACTTCTGGTCTCATTTCACTGGATAAAAAAAGTGACTTGAAGACACCTAACTTCAACACGAAAGGGATGTGCAATACTGTCACGTACCCAGAAAGAGAATTGGAAATACTGGTGAACAGCAGTATGAATTGCCACAGTGCTTTGCCAAACCAAATGTTTTTTTTTTCCTTTTTGTCTTTTTTACTGACCGGTAACGGAATCACAACCCTCAGTGTCGCGCCTGTACCGGGGACCAGCAACGGAATCGCAACCCTTGGTGCTGCGCCCGCACCGCGCTCAGCCAGTGAGCGGGAACCGGTCTCCACATGGGATCCGAACCTTCAGCGGGAGCGCCGCCGCGCTCCCAAGCAGCGCACTCTCCCATGCGCCACCGGGCCGGCCCAAACCAAATGTTTTTTAGACACACAGGCATTGTTCTTTTCACTAGAGAAAAATGAAAACAAGCTGATCTGAATCAGAAGTAGAATTATTTAGATGACTGAAGAAAAATGCTTATTATATTGTATTATTCTTGCTGCCCAAACAATAAGTGTAAAAACTCCTAGAAAATATCACATAGACATAATTCTTTAGGCTGCTTTTTACTCCAGATTATAGGTATATAGAGATCAATTGGAGAGAAGAAAAAAAAGGCTATTTTTAAAAGTACTACATTTCTAAATAGGCATTTGCCTGGTCTTCTACACAATCTTAGTGTTGTTAGGAAAAGTCAGTGTCATTAGTCCTCCAAAAGAAAGGCTTTATTTACCACTGTCTATGACAATTAGAATGAGTCACCACATATGCTAATAAATGTAGTCAGCAAGCCAGATTTAAGTTAAAGAACTCTAACAGGATTGTATAGGGTTGGTTAAAAAACCACTAGTCTAAGGAACTCACAAATACCATACATAAATACATTTCTAACAAAAATACAGTTAAGCAGTTTACTGAGAATGTACTAGTAGATGTTCACTCATCTAGTACCCAACTTCACCTTTTTTTGTGGCTATTATATCATATTTCATATATTAATACATTTATTTAATAAAATTTATGTCTATTTGATGTGTAGAACTGTACTTGGAGTTGTAAGGAAATCAAAGATAAAACAAACACAAACTCTGCTCTCACAGAACTTGCAATTTAATATAGGATTTAGACACCAAATATAAGTATATACATAGGCTTATTAGTAGACAGAGCACAGCCGAGGAAAGAATCTCTGAGAGTGAGGATATATCAATAGAAATCTCCAAAACTGAAAATCAAAGAGAACAAAGACTGAAAAAAGCAGAACAGAATATTCAAGGATTGTAGAACAACTACAAAAGGTGTAAATAAGTGTAGTGGGAATACCAGAAAGAGAAGAGATAAATGAACAAAGAAATCTGAAACAATAATGTCTGAGATTTTTCCTAAATTAATGCCAGACACCTAACCACACATCCAGGAAACTCAGAGAGCACCAAGCAGCATAAATGCCAAAAAATGATATCCAAGCATATAATTTTCAAACTACAGAAAGTCAAAGATAAAAAAAGAAATCCTGATGGAAGCCAGAATAAGAAAACACCTCATGTACAGAGGAACAAAGGATAAGAATTATAGCTGATTTCTCCTCAGAAACTGTGCAAGGAAGAGGAGAGTAGAGTGAAATATTTGAAATGTTGAGAGACAAAACCCCCACTAACCTAGAATTCTGTAACCTGCAAAATTGTCCTTCAAAGGTGAAGAAGAAATAAAGACTTTTTCAGACAAACAAAAACTGGGGGAATTTGTTGCCAATGTACCTGCTTTGCAAGAAATGTAAAAAGAAGTTCCTTAGAGAGAAGGAAAATAATATAGGTCAGAAACCTGGAACTTCATAAAGAAAGGAAGAGAATCAAAGAAGAAATAAGTGAAGGTAAAATAAAACCTTTCATTTTTTCTTATTTTTCATTGATTTAACAGATTACACAGTTTGTTTAAAATAATAATAGGAACAATGTATCTGATTATGCATGTTTATATATATATATATATATATACGCCATATATATGCTTATGTATGGTTATATATATAAGTAAAATGAATGCAACAATGATACAAGGAATGGGAAGGAGAAATCAGGACTATTTAGTTATTATAAAGTACTCACACCACCTGTGAAGCAGTGTAGTATTATGTGAAAGTAGACTTGGATTAGTTATAAATATGTATTACAAACTCTAGGGCAACGATTAAGAAAAGTTAAAAAAGAGTATAACTGATATGCTAAGAAAGGAGAAAAAGTGCTCAATTAAAACAACAAAAGGTGCTCAATTAAAACAACAACAAGAGAGTGAAAGACAAAAATAAGAACACAGAACAAAGGCAACAAATAGAAAATAGTAGTAAATATGGCAAGTAGCAATCCAACTATATCAATGATCACTTTGAATGTCAACATGCTAAATGCATCAATTAAAAGAGCTTGTCAAGTAGATCAAAAAACAAGACCCAAGAGGAAGAGATATATTTTGTCTACAAGAAAACTTTACATTTAAAAGCCACATATATATTAAAAGCAAATAGATGGGGAAAATATTCCATGCCAACACTAATCAAAAGAAAACAGGAGTAGCTATATTAATTTCAGGCAGAGTAGATGTCAGAACAAGAAAAGTTAGCAAGGATAAAGAAAGGCATTATATAATTGTAAAAGGATCAATTCTCCAAGATGACATAACATTCTTTAATGTGTCTGTGCCTAACAACACAGCATCAAGAGACATGAAGCAAAAACTGATAGAGGCTAGAAGAAATAGATGAATCTACTATTACAAAGTTCAAAACTTCAACACCCCTCTATCAGAAATAAACAGATCCAGCCAGGCAGAAAATCAGTGAGGACATAGTTGAATTCAATAGCACCAACAATCAACTGGACATAATTGACATCTACAAACTACTTTATCCAAAACCAGCAGAATAGGCAGGCAAGAGAGCACATCAAGGTCCTAGGCAAGGAGCTGAGGGCCGCAGCCCTCTCTGCCTGGAACCAGACAAGAGAACATGCCTAGGGGGCCTAGGCAAGAAGTCAAGGGCTGCAGCCTCCTCCACCCAGAACAAGGCAACAGATCACACCCAGGGTCCTAGACAAGGACTGCAGCCTCTTTCACTGGGGAGTAGACAAGACAGCATGCCTGGGGTCTGAGGCAAGGAGCTGAGGGCAGTAACCCTCACCCAAAAGCAGGAAAGAGAGCATGCAGAAAACACCATTTCTGTGCAGGTACCCCACCATAGCCATGGCTACCAAAAAAGCAGCCTGACGCCACAGCAGCAGCCACAGCAACCATGCAGGTGGCCTGCCATACACTTGACTGCACTGACACAAGGAGAGTAACCAGGGAAGACTGGAAAAAGAAGAGGATGTCTCTCTCATCAAAGCCTACTCCAGAATAACTGCTAATAACAGAGTAATAGAAGAAGCAACTGCTCTACCAGATGACCAAAAATCAACCAGAACTATGAAAACCCAAGAAAAATGACACCACCAAAACAATACAGTAATTCTCAAATACGAGACCCTATACAGCAGAGAACTCTTGAAATGACTGAAAAGGAATCCCAAGCAACAATCTTATTATTTTAAATTTATTTTTTATTTTATTAATATTATTTTTTTACATTTTATGATTTTGTTGCAGAGCAGTTGGGAATGAGAGGGAGAGTGGAAAGGGGAAGGAAATGTGATGGAAGAAGGAGGAAGGAGGAGGGGCAGTATTGATGCCTGTGGCACTCCCCACATTCCCACAGGGGAGACCAGGGCTTGGTCATTGCTGGGCTGGGTGCATATGTCAGGGGGGGTGTGGCAAAAGCCCTTGCCTCCTACCACCCTAGCTTGGTAATCAGGGCCCTTCTTGCTGTAGTTTGGTGGTCATCGCTGGGCTGGCTGTGCATGTCGGGGGTGTGTGGCTGAGGCCCTTGGCCCTGCACTGCCCCAGCTCCAGAAAGCCCAGGGCATTTCCTGTGGCAGCTCAGTGGTCATCGCTCAGCTGGCTACAGGCGTGTGTGTGGGGGTGTGTGGCCAAGGCCTTCAGCCCCCATCCTTGAGACTGGTTTTGGGTGTTGAGGGGGCATGCCTGAGGCCCCTGGCCCTCTCCTCTTTCTTGCTTGGTAACCCAAGGGACTTCCAGTCCTCCTAGGTATTATAGATGTTCTTTGGCGACACGAGACCTTTACTAGTTAATATCAAATTTTGTCTCTGGTTGCGGGTACTTTGTTTTTTCTTTCAGTTCAGTGTTGGATTATTTGCAGTTCCCACCACTTAAACTCTCTGATGGAACTAATTTGTTGTCCTTTGCTTATTTTTAAAATGGGGGAACTTCCTGTGGGGACCAGTACTTGAGCTCTGTGGTTGAGCCAAATTGCTGCTTTGCTGCTGGTTCCCTAGGGAAGACTTTTTGTGCAGCTCAGGTTTTAATGGTTGACTTTATAGGTATTTCCAAGTCTAGTGAAATCTGGTGCACCATGGTTGTGTACCTGGGTTGTGTAGAAACACTGGTTTGGACCTGAGTCTTTCCATTAAACTGCACCTCATGCAATTCTATATTCCTGACCAGTCTCCTCTGAGTGGTTCTACACTGATTGGGGGGCAGATCAGCTGTCCTTGCTGTGCCCCAGTGTTCCCCCAGTGGGCCTGTCTCACCCACTGCCCATGCTCCAAACACTTCCCATGGGATGGGCCATGCTCTGGTTCCTTGTGATGACTCTGAGCGGCTCCTTTTTTTTCAGTTGTTGTGGCTCCTCAGTCCTATGTGGGTCCATGGGAACACTACTAGTGTTACTGTTGGCCTGGGGACCACCAAGGTCTTCTTCTCCCCTGCTGCCTCCAAGCAACTTCATCCAAAAGGCACTGCTGTGGCTTTCTGCCACCTCCTGCTCTGTGTGCTCAGAAGCTCCAGCCTGGAAGCAGCTGAGATTAGAAATGGTCAGAGCAATTTTTTCTTTCTCTTATCGTGGCTTCTACCACCTTCATGCACTCCATATGTCTCTCTTCCTCTTCCCCTGAGCTCTAGCAGCCCCAGTTTGGCTGTTTTTTTTTTTTTTGTCTTTTTGTCTTTTTGTCTTTTTCCGTGTCCGGCAACGGATCGCAACCCTCAGTGTTGCCCCCGTACCGGACTGGGGACCGGCAACGGGATTGCAACCCTTGGCGTTGCTCCCGCGCCTCGCTCAGCCAGTGAGCGGGAACCGGTGTGTACGTGGGATCCGAACCCTCGGGCGGGAGCGCCGCTGCGCTTCCCAAGCGGCGCACTATCCAGTGCGCCACCGGGCCGGCCCCTGG
>NW_007726835.1:146095-147567 GCF_000696425.1 Galeopterus variegatus
CTCTAATTTCTCTGTGATGTGTCTTTTTACCCATTGTTTATTTAGGAGATTGTTGTTTAATTTTGACACATTTGTGAGTTTTTGAAATTTCTTTCTGTTATTGTGGTCAGAGAACACATTTTTTCTGATCTTAGTCTTTACAACAAAATGAAAAAAAAAAATCCTTCATGACTGTTGACTGGGGCTAATCCCACCCGAAATACATACCAGTAGTACTTTAGCAAAAAATAACATTAAAACGTTTTACAAGAAGATGAATAAAAAGTCTAATACTTTAGGAAAAGGTGTTGTGAAGTGGGAACTTTAGATATTAGAATACTATTTTTGATATTATTGAAAAAATTATTTATCTTTTACATCCTGCCTTCTCAGTGTATAATAGTGGTACTGACATATTGGCACTGCGTCCATAATTTCTCCTTTGTTTCATATTTTTCCATTTTTATTTACATTGTAGGTATATTATAGTGTCTCTTGAAGTTTTGTTGATAATATTCATGAAGTACACCATGTCCTGCAAAGTAGTTTTGAAAATCTAGCAACTGTAGTGGCAACATATGGACATTATTTTACTATTTATTTTTAAGGTTCTAATAAATTTTTTTCTCTTTGTAATAAAAACCCCAGCAGAATATACACTCTGTTCAAGCTTATATGGAGCATTTACCAAGACAGACCAAATTCTGCACCATCAAACATACCTTAACAAATTTTAAAAAATAGAAATCATACAATGGCTGATTTCAGACCACAATGGAATTAAAGCACAAATAAGTAACAGAAAGATAGCTGGAAAATCCCCAAATATGTGGAGATTAAACAATATACTTCTAAAGAACACATCGGTCACAGTTTAAATCTCATGATAAATTAAAAACTACTTTTTACTAAAATGAAAATGAAAACATAACATCAAAATTTGTGGGATGTGGTGAAGATAGAGCTTAGAGGGAAATTTATAGTATTGAATGCATATATTTGAAAAAAGAAAGATATAAAATCAATCATCTAAATTTCTACCTTAGAAAACTAAAAAAAGGAGCACAAATTAAATCCAAAGTAAACACAATAAATAGCAAAAGTTAGAGCAGAAACCAACAAAATTGAAAACAGGAAGTCAGTAGAGAAAATCAATGAAACCAAAAGCTGGTTCCTTGAAAAGATCAATAAAGTTGATAAGCTTCTAGCCAGGCTAACAACAACAACAACAAAGGGAGGGAGGGAGGGAGGGAGGGAAGGAAAGGAAGGAAAGGAAGGAAGGGAAGGAAGGGAAGGAAGGGAAGGAAGGGAAGGGAAGGAAGGGAAGGAAGGGAAAGAGACAGAGAAAGAAAGAGAGAAAGAGCCCCCCTAGGGCCCCCTTGGCCTGGTCTGCTCTGCCTCTAAGAGAGTCCCTGGCCCCCCACCTGCCCCACCACTAAGGGCACCTCTGGCGTTTCCTGGCCTGCCACTAAGGGCTGCCCTGGACAGGCCCC
>NW_007726835.1:147634-196888 GCF_000696425.1 Galeopterus variegatus
GGAGGGGAGGGGAGGGGAGGGAGGAAGGGAGGAAGGGAGGGAGGAAGGGAGGAAGGGAGGAAGGAAGGAAGGAAGGAAGGAAGGAAGGAAGGAAGGAGGACACAAATTACTAATACCAGAAATGAAAGATGGGACATCACTACAGATCCAGAGGACATTAAAATGATAATAAAAGAATGCTACAAAGAATTCTATGTCCACAAATTTGATAACATAGATAAAATAGACCAATTCCCTTGAAAGACACGATCTGCCAAACACACAAGAAGAAATAGACAATTGCAACATGCTTATTAAAGAAACTGAATCAACAATTAATAACCATGTAAAACAGAATACACCAGGCCCAGATGGGTTCACTGGTGAATTCTACCAAATGTTTAAGGAAGAAATTATACCAATTCTCTACAATTTCTTTCAAAAGACAGAAGCAGAGGGAATACTTTCCCATCTCAGTTCACAGCAAAACTGAATGGAAGGTACAAACATTTCCCATATACCCCCCCCACACACACACATGTGTAGCCACCTCCATTATCAACATTTCTCACCAAGATGGAACATTTGTACCCCCCCCCACACACACACACATGTGTAGCCACCTCCATTATCAACATTTCTCACCAAGATGGAACATTTGTTTCAACTGATGATTTTACATTGACATCATTATCACCCAAACTCTATAGTTTACAGAGTTCACTGTTGGTGTTGTGCATTCTGTGGGTTTGGACAAATGTATGCTGATATACATCCACCATTACAGTATCATAAAGAGCATATTCACTGCCTTAAAAATCCACTATTAATCCCTCATTCTCCACCCCAATCCTTGGCAATCACTAATCTTTTTACTGACTCCATAGTCATACCTTTTCCAGAATGCTATATACAGATGGTCCCTGACTTATGATGGTTTGACTTACAATTTTTTTACTTTATGATAGCCTTATTGGGGTATAAAATTCTGACATGATATTTTTGGCTTATGATAGGTTTATGAGGATATAATCCCATCGTAAATTGAGGGGCATCTGTAGTTGAAATCATAAAGTATGTAGCCTTTTCAGATTGGCTTCTTTCACTTAGTAATATTCACTTAAGGTTCCTCCAGGTCTGTTCTTCCCCTGCCCCCTCCGCCACCTTCCCCCACCCCACTGTCTTTCTTCTCTACTCAGCTGTGTCCTGTCTACTAATAAGTTCATAAAAGGCATTCTTCATTTCTGTTACAGTGTTTTTGATTTCTAGAATTTCTTTTCTTTTTCTTTTTTTAAAAATAATTTCCATCTCTCTGCTGATACTGCCCATCTGTTCTTGCATATTGTCTACTTTATCCATTAGAGCCCTTAGTGTATTAGTCATAATTGTTTCAAATTCCTGACCTGATAATTGTAATATCTGAGTCATATCTAAGTCTGGTTCTGATGCTTTCTCTTTCACTTTAAACTGTGTTTTCTGCCTTTTAGTATGCCCTATAATTTTTTCTTGATAGCCAGATATGATGTGCTAGGAGAAAGGAATTGTGGTAAGTAGGTTTTTCGTAATGTGGTGGGGTAAGGTGTGGGGAAGCATTATATAGTCCTATGACTAGGTCTCAAGCTTTGAATGAGCCTCTGGACTGTGGACTGGGAAATTCACAGTGAGCTTCTGGACTGTAAACTTCACAAGTGCTTCTCAGTACCCCTCACCCTACCCACCCCATGCAGGTGGGAAAGGATGGTTAGAGTAGGCTGGAGTTGGGTATTTCCCTTCCCTCAGTTAGCCTCTGATAAAACCGCAGCATGTTACGCTCTGGTTGAATAGTATCTCCCGAAGGCAGACCTTGTTAAGAAGAACAAAATGCTCCCGGCGTATTTCAGAATTGTTCCTTTCCTCCTCCTCTCTGCTGGAAGTACGAGGGGACTCCCCCATCCTCACCCCTGATATTCATTATGAGAACCTGGTGGAGCTCCGAAAGGTAAAACTCACAAAATCATGGGTCTCCTCTCTTGCATTACTGGGTCCCCCTGGACTTTTTATCTCTCAGATTTCACACTGAGCCTCAAGTAATTCATTAATTACAGTTCAGGTTTCCCTATCTGAAAACAAGTCTTGCCTTTAAACATTTTTTTTTAATGGAAACAGTTGATTATACATATCTATGGGGTACAGAGTTGAATATCAATATCTCTGCGATATGTGATGCTCAAATCAAGATAATTAGTGTATTCAACATTATACAATGGAATCATTTTTCATGGCACTTTGCCAATTCCTCTCTTACCCTGACTTCCTTCCCACCTCTGGTACCCTCAGTCCTGTTTTCTCCTTTTGAAAATTCAATGTATTATTGGGACTGGTATATTTTTCTTTCTGTCTTAAAATTTATTTTTTTGCTCCCACTTATGAGTTTGGACGTGTGGTATTTCTCTTTCTGTGCCTGGCTTATTTCACTTAACATAATTTTCTGTAAGTTCATTCATGTTGCTGCAAATGACAGTATTTCATTTTTTTTTATGACAGAATAGTATTCCATTGTATAAATATACCACATTTTCCTTAGCCAGTCATCTGATTACAGACACTTAGGTTGGTTCCAACTCTTGGCTATTGTAAAGAGAACCATGATAAACATGGGAGTGCAGGTATCCATCCCTTCAACATAATGACGTCCTTTCCTTTGGCTATATACCCAGCAGCAGTGGAATTGCTGGATCATGTGGAAGTTCTATCTGTAGTTGTTTGAGGAGCTTCCATAACATTTTCCATAATGGCTGCACCAATTTACAGTCCCACTAACAGTGTAAGAGGATTCCCCTTCCTCCTCATCCTTGTCAGCATTTGTTATTCTCTGTCTTTTTGACAATGGCCAGTCTAACTGGCATGAGATGATACCTCAGTGTGCTTTCGATTTGCATTTCCTTGATGCTTAGTGATGCTGAGCATTTTTCACGTGTCTGTTGGCCATTTGTATATCTTCCTTTGAGAGTGCCTATTCAGCTCCTTTGCCCATTTTTTTAATTGGGTTACTTGTTTTCTTAACTATTAAGTTGTCTGAATTCCTTGTATATTCCAGCATTAATCCTTTGTCAGATGCATAACTTGCAAATATTTTCTCCCACTATGTAAGTTGTCTTATTGCACTGTTGTTTCTTTTGCTGTGCAGCAGCTTTTTAGTTTGATATAATCCTATTTGTTTATTTCTCATTTTGTTGCCTGTGCTTTTTGGGATCATGTTCATGAAGTCTTTGCCCAGTTCTACTTCCTGAAGTGTTTCCCCTGTTTTGTTTTGTTTTAGGAGTTTTACAGTTTCAGGTCTTACATTTAAGTCTTTAGTCCATTTTTAGTTGATTTTGGTACATGGTGAGAGGTACAGGTATAGTTTCATTCTTGTACATATGGATGTCCAGTTTTCCCAGCACCATTTATTGAAGAGGCAGTCTTTTCACCAATGTATGTGCTTGGTGCCTTTGTTGAAGATCAGTTGGTTGCCTTTAAACTTCTGAAGGATGGTTTAATGTTATATCTATCTTACCATCTACCAGTGTTTAAATTTTAGTCAGTTCTCAATAAATATCTGATCAATATATATGTGAAATTATGGCTGTATTAAGAATACAGATAAGGGAAAGTTGAAGATTATACAGAGTAGTCAGTAATATTTCATGGAGGTAACGGAATCTACTAAAATTCTGTTTTCATCTCCTTGAAGTAACTGAAGCATGGTTTTTACCTGAGAATACTGTTTCCCTTAAAGACCTATTTGGTTAAGTTTTTCATTCTCCCCTATCCAATATTTAATGGTACCCAAAGAGAGGAAGCTGGGCTTTTCCTAGTTTACCACGACTGTTTTCAAACCATTATTCCATAAAATCATGGTTTAGAATAAAAGCATATTCTTTGAGGTTCATATCATCTTGATTTGGCATCCTTAATCTATCTTTGCTGCTCTCATGTTTCAATCTCTCTTTCACTTTCCTTTATTCATTAAGGACTTTAGCCCCTAGCTTGCAATATTTTTCTCTTAACTCCTAGCACCTAGAAAATAACCAGGTAGTTAGCAGTCTAATACCCTGATTCACAGTTCCTTGACTCCAATACTTATTATTCTCCCTTCCAGCCACTCACTCTTACCACACTCTAGACCTTATCATCATTCAGAAATCCTCCATCCCAGACATCTTAAACAGTAATATTCTCTTTTTCCCTAACCATCTCTCTCTCATACGTCTTTCTCCGTATTCATCTACTCTTCAACCTCACAAAAACCTCCAGTCTCTTGACCACCCCCATTTTCTCCCTGTCCCCTTTTTCTTCCTGTTCTCTTTTCCTTCTCTTTCCAACCTGGACTCCATGTTTAATTATCTGAAACTATTCAATTACCAATGTCTTCCATTTTCTTAATGGTCAGCTATCCAAAATCAAAACTGAATCAATGTTTAAATACATCTTTTTGGTCCCATGACCAAGCTGCTCAGGAAGACCACATATCTGTATAGACTGAAACCACCAAAAAATCCACTATCTTCAAGCTTGGCTTGGCTTTTACTGTCCCTCCCCATCTGGACCAACTATTCAAGAAGTCTTCCAGCAAAATTATCCCCGTCTGAGAAATTTCAGAGTTTATGCCATGCTCATTGCCCACCGCCCCATTCTGAGCAATTCCTTATGTACAAATAACTATGCTTTGTACCATGCAATCCACCCTGGCTACATCTGACTGGACCAGGGGTGGACAACTGACCAAAAGGTTCCTAAAAGCAGCTAACTGTGGTCCTAGAGAAAGTTCTGCCTATAGGATAATGGTAACATCTGCTCTGACCCTGCTCTAGATTAGGTGCCCCTCCACTGTGTTTCCACGTATCTACAAATATAGGCGTACTTCAAAAAGTTCATGGAAATATTGGTATTATCTTTTAATTCTATTTTTCCATGAACTTTTCAAAGTACCACTAGAGCTGGCCTTAAATTACGCATACTGCTTGCCCACTTGCATACCATCAGTCTTCCCCACTAAACTATTAACTCCTTAGGGTAACGACTAAACAATCTTTGTATTCCCAGGGCAGATATGATATCTGACATTTAGTAGGGGCTCAATAAATATTGTTAGAACTAAAATAGGCAGTGAAATGAATAAAAGTCATTGTGGTATGTGTGTTATACAAGTGTCACCATGGAAAGAGCATGGAACTCTGAATCAGAAAGTGTAGCTCTAAACCCTAGCTTCAATTCCTCCCAGTTGAATGACCTTGGACTAGTCACAACTTCCAGGTTTCAGATTTCTAATCTGTAAAAAGAAGATTAAGAAATCCTCTTTCTAGGATCATTTCAAGAAATAAGATAATTGAATATAAAAGTGTTTTAAAAATAATAGAAAATGGGTACTTTTAGGTATTAAATGAATATGAATCTAGAGCGAGAAACTACTGAATAAGCTAGATGGACTCACAAATTTTCCTCCTAGAAACTACCAAACTGAAGAGAGGAAAACTAGAAATAAGTTCCACAATAGCAAGGATTTGTGGCTGTTTTGTTCAGTGATGTATCCTGCAGTGCCTATAGTGTTTCTTGGTACATCATAAGTGCTCAGTAGACATTTATCAACTGAATGAATATACTGTGAGCTTCCTTAGTATCAGCACTGGCTACGTGCTTTCCACGTAATATCATTTCCATGTAATATCATTTAATCCATGCAGCAACTCCATGAAGTAGGTATTCAGTAATTTGCTCACATCATACAGTTAATATATACAGTTAAGATTTAAACTCAGTATATTACTAATATTTAAAGTTTCATTCATTCATATACTTATCGAACACCTATTATTTGTCAGATACTTGAGGCACTTGAGATATATCAGTGAGCAAAACAAAAATCCTTGCCTTAATAAGCTAGTGGATAAACAAAGAACATAATATATAAGTAAAAAACAAGTGCTATAGAAAAATAGAACCATATAAATGGGGTTGCTGATATGAAGTGGTCAGGGTAGGCCTTATAGTAGGCCTTATAGTGAATGATTACATTTGAGTAAAGACTCAAAGAAGGTAAGTCAGCCTCAGATATCAGAGGGAAAAGCATTCCAGGAAACAGGAATAGGCTGGATGAAGGTTTTAAGGCATAAGCATGCCTACTGTGTTCAAAGAACAGCCAAGAAGTTGGAGTGGCTGGAGTGGAGAAAGTAATGGGAGGGTAGTGGGAAATGAAGTCAGAGAGGTAGCAGGGTACTGGTGGTCCTGGCAATGGGGGTGGATTGTAACAGTGTGCAGATCCTATAGGCCATCGTAAGGACCTCACCTTTTAATCTGAGAGGGGAAGCCATGTCCAGGGAAATTAATAAGACACAAGAGAATTTAAAGCAGTCATAAATTAATAAGCATTTGCTTTTCTGAGAGAAATACTTTTAACTATGAAACTAGAAATGTGTACTGATTTAATATAAAGTTTTGAATAAGAACGTGCAATTTCTGAACAGTTCATTTTCTTCATCAATAGTAGAACATATCTCAACAGTCAAGACACAGAGAATGTATACGGCTTTCCCAAAGTAAATGGCAGAGCAGAACTTAGAGCCCAGGCAGCCTGACTCTGGAACCTTTGATTTTAAACCACTCTGCTATTCTCTAAATTCTAATTCCTCTTCAAATACTCTAAGTGCTATATATAACTTATTTTCCCCATATGTACTATATTTAATTTCTTCATATACCTTATTATAGAATTATATACCACAAAAAGCCAGGAATACATTAAGACAATTCAAAATATGAGGGGAAAAAAAAACAACCAAAAAACTACCAGTGTGACATCTGACCTACAAGATTTTGCTCCTAGAGTTATCTATAGAAATAAACTAAAGTAAAATTGAAACCCTATTGAAATTACTTTTATATTTAACTGATTCTATGATCACTGAGTATACAAGAAAAAAATCCAAATATAAAATAAAAAAATGGATGCCAAGAGGAAAATGCTCTTCTCTCTTCCATGTAAGTTATGATATAAATGATGCTTCTCTAAGTATATTCTAAAAATCCAACAACATAAATGGAAAGAAAGTCTATAAATAAACTGATTTCATCCTTCTGACACCAACCTAATCTGAAAGCACATTAATAGAACACTCAAAACAAATCCTACCTTATCCAATTCTCCTTTGAAATGCTGTTGCTACCATCTACAATTCTTAAAAATAATGAAAGGCTCATCATTTAAAAAAACTAAATTGTCACAGCAATTGATACAACTAAAATGACTTACTTTAATTAGTTGGTAGTCACTAATTTCTTTCAAAATAAGGCTTAAAATTAGCAATTGTCAGTGAAAGAAAAAGCCAAACGTTGCCTTTGTCTGGAGCTTGGTAAATGTTAAGATAATGATAACAAAAGTTGTTCATCGCCTGCAAATTGGAGTAACCCCTAAAGGCCAAACTTGGCTATCTGGGCATGATTGGTAACTGAAATAAAACTGCTGCTATGCAACCACTCTCAGAAGCCTCAGCGGTGGTAATAAGGGACACTAACTTGCCGGTGTCCTAGCACTGCTGCTGTTCCCTTAAGACAGGGAGAAGTGGAGACAGGGAAACATGTCATCACCTGTCACAAGAAAATACAGGAATGTGCAATAGAACCCTGTTTTAATTCTGCTTGAGACTTTTCACATCAGTGACAAGGAAGTAAGGGCAATATTACAGCAATTCTAAGTGATTAGGTAATTTTAATTGCAGTTTCTCAAAATGTTATATGACTCACACCAAGAAAATGCCACCTTGTCACTAGAAAGGACCCACGTGAGAATTGTTTTCATTCTTGCTTATCAAATTTTAGTTTAATTAGTAAATTAATCTCCATGTATTTTGCACATTTTAGCAGTTTATTTTATCATGGATTGTAATTATCTGAGAAGAAAGGCTATGTCATATATAAATTATTCCCTTCCTTAAATTCCCTCTTAATATTCCCTCTTAATATTCCCTCTTAATATAACTTAAGAACACATAGGTATTCAATAAATGTTGACTAAAATATAATGGTATAAAATTAACAAGGAAAAAGGACAAGGAAAGGCTAACTAAAACTGTTCAACTCTACTTTCCAGTCATCATATTTTACCTAGTTTACCTTCCAGTTATTAGAAGTCCAAGCAGAAAGGAAGACTCTAGATGACAAGAATAATAACAAAACAACAAACAGGTGAAAAGTGCTTTATGCATATGGTTTCAATATGGATAATTTCTCCCCCAGTAGGTTTTCTTTTTTTTTTTTTTTTTTTTTTTTTTTTTTAAATTTAAGCACTAAAGGGAAATAGAAAATGTTCTGTCAAAATTTACAATTGTTTTTCTAGCCCAGAGCTGATGAATCAGAGTCTGTGGGCATGGGACACAGTGATCTGCATTTTTAACAAGTAATCAATGTGATTTTTTTTTAACTCAGCAAACTTTTATTGTTAAACTTTTAAACATACAAAGCGCAAAAATTAATAAATACATACCCATTAATCAAACTTAATCAATATTAACATATTGATGTTATGTAATTATATTAAAATATAAAAATAAGATATAAAAATGTATTATAATTGTTACAATAATATATTATAAAATGTTAAAACATATGTTGATATGTTAAGATTTGCTAGAGGCAAATGGAAGATATCTAGCACACCTTATCTATTACTAACAACATTCTATCTTAGAGATTCATTTTCATTTGACAGAAGAGTGCAACATCAGATTTCTTTTTATTATTATCTTCCTGTTAAATCATTTCAAGCCTTTTATTTTCAACTTTTTTGTATATATGTTTTTAAAACATGTATCTTTTCTTTTAAGGTAGGTTTACTGAGGTACAAAAAACCAAAATTCACTATTTTTTAGGTGTACAGCTTGATGAGTTTTGACAGAAAGATACTGTACCATCACAACTGAAATACAGAACATTTCGATCACCCCCAAAATTTCTTCAAGCCCCTTTGTTGTCAATCCCTTCCTCTCACTCTCAGCCCCTGGTAACTACTAAACTAAGTTGTCCCTATAGTTTTATCTTTTCCAGAATGTCATATACATAAAATTATGCAATATATAGTTTTCTTTCAAGTAGCACAATATTTTTGAAATTTATCCATTTTGTTGCATATATCATAGTTTGTTACTTTTTATTCCACTGTAGGGATAACAAAATTTGTTTATCCATTTGCCAACTGATGGCCATTTGGGTTGCTTCCAGTTTGGGGCTATTAAGAATAAAGATGCTATAAACATTTGTGAACGAGTCTTTATGTGGACACGTGAGAACCATTTGAGAACCATTGAGTTAAAAGCTTGGTTGGAAATTCACAAACAAATGACAGGAAGAGGTACCAACTTGATGTTAGTGAGGTGGAGTGGGGGAAGGATATTGAGAAGGGAAGGAATCCATAATGGTTTTTCCTTCGTATATGAAATAATTTTAGATTTACAGATAATGTGGGAAAATAGAGTTTTCCTTTGCTCAGCTTCCCCTAATGTTAACATCTTACTTAACCATAGTATAATTAAGAAAACTAGGAAATTAACATAGGTACCATACTGACTTAAATTACAGATCTAATTCTAATTTCACCAGTTTTTGCACTGTATTAATTTTCTACTGCCATTATGACAAATTATCAGAAACATGGTGGCTTAAACAGTACAAATTTATTATCTCACAGTTCTGTTGGTCAGAAGTCCAACACAACTCTCACGTGGCTAAAATCAAGGTGTCAACAGGTTTGCAATGCCTTTTGAAAGGCTCTAGGGGAGAATCTGTTTCTTGCCTTTTCCAGCTCGTAAAGGCCACCCACATTCATGGCCCTTTCCTCCATCTTCAAAGCCAGCAATGTTGGGCCTCTGTGGAAGGTTCTCAACTTTTAAGGCCTTTGTGATTAGAGTAGACCCACCTGGACAGTTTAGGATACTCTTCCCATCTCAAGGTCCTCAATCTTAATCACATCTGCCAAAGTCCCTTTTGCCATGTAAGGTAACATATTCTTAGGGTCCATGTATTAGGATGTGAACATCTTTTGGGGGGGGACATTATTCTGCTTTCTACATATACTTTATTTAATTACTCTCTTATAAATGGGTACATATAGGTTGTTTCCAATATTTTGCAATTATAAACAATGATGCAGTGTATAACTTTGTGCATATATTCATATTGGTAGAAATGTGAATATATGTGAAAATCAGGGTAGATTCCTAGGAATGGGATTGCTGGGTCAAAAGATAAGTTTACTCATATATATAGTCTTGCCAAATCCCCTCTAGAATGGTTGTACCAGTTTGCCATCCCAACAATGTATGAGAGTGTCTGTTTTCCACAATCTCAACAACTGAATTTGTTGTCATACTTTAGTTTTTGCCAGCCTGAAAGGTGAAATAATATCTCTACACTGTTGTAAAGATGGAATTTCTCTGATTATATGTGAGTTGAACATGTTTTCATTTGTTCAGAACAATTTTTATAGGTTTTTTTTTTTTTTTTTTTTTTTTAGAATTCCCTGTTTTTTTTTTTTGGTTTTTTTTTTCTTTTTTTCCTTTGGGTTTTTTATGAGAGTGTCTGTTTTCCACAATCTCAACAACTGAATTTGTTGTCATACTTTAGTTTTTGCCAGCCTGAAAGGTGAAATAATATCTCTACACTGTTGTAAAGATGGAATTTCTCTGATTATATGTGAGTTGAACATGTTTTCATTTGTTCAGAACAATTTTTATAGGTTTTTTTTTTTTTTTTTTTTTGGAGAATTCCCTGTTTATGTCTTTTGGTTTTTTTCTTCATTTTTTCCATTGGGTTTTAGTCATTTGTCCCCTAATTTTTAATAGCTTTTTTTTTATATGTTGTGAATATTTTCTCCCAGTTAATTGGTTGTCTTTTAACCCTATTATGATGTTTTTTGCCATGCAATTGTTTTAAAAACATTTTTTTGTATAATCAAACTTATCAATTCTCTTTTTTTTATTGCCTCTGGCTTTTTAGTAACCATCATAGAAAGCTTTTCCATAATTAAGGTTAAAGAATTCATCCATTTTTTTCTTCTGGTAGTTTTATTGTTTATTCTAAGACCTTTTGTTTATACTACTGTTTCCCTCTTTTTGACCTATAATTAGTTCTATTCCTATTTTATATCCCCTACTGAATCTGAACTCCTGTAGGCAAGCAGGAAACAAATTGAGCTCATCTTTGTATTTCTGCAATACTTAGCACACAATGGGCTACTTACTATATATTTGCAGACTGCTAATAATAATTAAACTGAATTATTAAGAAAAATCAATTTCACTAAAGAAAGTAGAAAAATATGTAATATATCTGAGGGAAAAAAGTCCTCAAAATTATTAAGACAAAACCAAACCTGGTGTTTAAAGAGGAAAAGTTTAGTGTCTGGAATATTCACTTCTGTAGACCACCTGAGTTCCTATATTAAGGTGTATATTAATTTTCTTATGATTACAAAAGACTGTGATAATCTTACTCAAGTTTACAGAGTATGAATACTAAAGAAGATAGCTTTATGGAATAAAATATTGAGAAATGATGTGTCAAAATTAAGAAAGAGAACATTCCCTCAAAGTGAGGTCTATTAGTCTACTGGACAGTCTCCCAGAGGTTATCATGGTAGCCTGAAAATCCATTAGATAAAAAAGGACATTTTTTCATTGTTAGGGGAGATGGAGATGAATTTAATTGAAGTTTTCCATTTCTTTTCTAAGACTCTAAGAATAACAGCATCACAGATATAGGGGGGTTTTGAAATCTATTAATTATTAAAAAAAATAAAATTCTTAATAAAAATAAAATTATGTTACCACCTCTGGTAACATAATTAACATAAAATGCACCCAAAATCCATATTATGGATGGTGGTGAGCAAAAGGTATAATGTGAAATAATATAATTAACTCTTTACTAATGTCTATCAGGATAGGCTTTTTTTGGGGGGGGGGGTATAAAATAAAAGGGGAAGGAAGGGAGGAATACATTATGGAAAAGATTTTATTAGGCATTTTTATATTATTTCTAAGGGCTATTTCCTAAAAGTACTGTTTTTAATGCTACAAATATTTTTTCCACAATGAATTTAGGCACCAAAATATTATCGGATTGGTTCTTAGTATATAGTACTTTCTTATCTGTAAACCTCCAAATATTTAAAAATATTTGTATAATATTTCATTATTATAAAAAGAAATCATAGGCCTTAGAGGAAGTCAAACAGTTTGCTCTTGGTCATACAAATGAGATGCTAGCTGAACATACAATGAAAAATATAGTTCTTATCACTCCTTTGTCTGTTCTAGGTACAAATCCTTAAATACTAATAATATTAAATCTTTAGCACTCTGGCAGAAATAAAAAGGCAGGGTGACACAGGCCCTGTCTCACATGGTCAGAAGAGTTCAGAGCCTTTTTCTGCTGCAGACACCTGATTTTAATGAAAAGTGCTCCTGAGTAACAGTGGTCTTACTGACTGCATAATATATGAGCCCAGATAGCTAGTACAGATGATCGGGCTTTGACCTTTTTTGCTGGCTGTATTGAGTTTTTTCCCATTTAACTTTTAAAGAGCTGAGAGGCAGGTCACATTACTACACATTTAATTATACCTTGAATGAGAAGCAAACTAAGAAAGACAATCTCCATGAGTTACTCTTCCTACCATTAGTCTCACTGGGCTTCCATAGAAAGGAACTTCTTTCTTTCTTCTTACTACATTTCACCCTTATTCTATTTCTCTAAACAGATTTATTGAAGACCCTTTAGAAAAACAGTAGATATGCTGATTAATTTAAAACTACCAACTAATGATGATACTATGGCTTAAGAGGTTAATGTCTTTGCAATGTGCACACCTTGGGTAATCATGAATGCCACCAATATATTAAGTGAGTTTTCATAAACAGATTATGAAAAAGAATAGATTAGTGCAGGGGTTATAAGATGAATAAAATATAGTTTTGGTCTTCCAGAAGAGTGGTTTCTAAATCATTTTGACTACGAAATGGCTACAGTTGAGTGCACATTCCTAATATATTTACTTATAAAAATGTTCTGATGTATGACTATGAAACATTCAGTAAGGCAAAAATTTAAAAAGAGTAAAATAAGAATAAAGTCAAACATTTAATATTTTCTTTCTGTACCCTGAATGGATTATCTGGGTACCCTGTGATGTATATACAGCTCATCTGGAGACCACCAACTGCAATATCACAGACCAAAAAAGGTGACTATACAAATAATAACCCCTCAATACAATAGTATCAGTGCTATAATGGATAAATATACACTTCTATGGAAGGACAGAGAAAATCCTACCTAATGTTGCCTAGCAGAGGTAAGGAGACACTGGAGCTGAGTTTTAAAGGATGAGAATATTTTTAAGAAGGATAGACAGTGGACTTCGTAGGCAGAAATGTGGAAAGAGAACTGAGAAAACTTGTCTGAGGAACTCCAGGTTTGGTAAAGATGAAACACGGGACTTAGAGAACTGGGGGTGGGAATGGGGATATTGGTATTAGAAAATGAGCCTGGGGGCCAACCCCGTGGCGCACTTGGGAGAGTGTGGTGCTGGGAGCGCAGTGCCGCTCCCGCCACGGGTTCGGATCCTATATAGGGATGGCCGGTGCGCTACTGGCTGAGCGTGGTGCGGGCAACACCAAGCCAAGGGTTGTGATCCCCTTACCGGTCATAAAAAAAGACAAAAAAAAAAAAAAGAAAAGAAAAGAAAAGAAAATGAGCCTGGAAGGGCAGTCAAAAACTAGACAATGTGTCGAGTTAACTTTGGTTTTTATCATCCGGTAACAGGAGTTCAACTCAAAAGCCCCAGCAGGTGACTGACCTTTCTGAAGGAAAAGCTAGCTTTGATTGAAGACATTCAAATGAGGGGAGAGAGAAGGGAAGGATTGCTTGTCTATTTTGGGTCTTTTGCTGTTCCATATAAATTTTTGGAGTGTTTTTTCTATTTCTGTGAAATATGTCATTGATAGTTTGATGGGGATTGCATTGAATCTACAGAATGCTTTGGGTAGTTTGGTCATTTTGACAATATTGATTCTTCCAATACATAAACATGAGATGTCTTTTCATTTTCTGTGTCTTCTTTAATTTCTTTCATTAGTATTTTATATTTTTCCTTGTAGAAATCTTTCATCATCTTGGTTTAATTTATTCCTAGGTATTTTTTGTTGTTGTTGTTGCTATTGTAAATGGAACTGCTTTCTTGATTTCTTTTTCTGCTAGTTTGCATTTGGTGTACAGAAATGCTACTGCATTGTATGCTGATTTTGTATCCTGTAACTTTACTGAATTTGTTTATCAGGTCTAGGAGTTTTTTGGTAGAGTTTTCAGGTTTCTCTATTAAAATCATGTCACCTGCAAACAGGGACAATTTGACTTCCTCTTTCCCAATTTGGATGTGCTTTCTTTCTTTCTCTTGCCTAATCGCTCTGGTTACTATGCTGAGTAGAAGCGGTAAAAGTGGACATCCTTGTCTTGTTCCAGTTATTGAAGTTTTTTCCCCATTCAGTATGATGTTAGCTGTGGGTTTCTCATATATAGTCTTTATTGTGTTGAGCTACTTTCCTTCTATACTTAATTTGTTGAGAGTTTTTATCATGAAGGATGTTGAATTTTATCAAATGCTTTTTCTGTATCTATTGAAATGATTGTATGTTTTTTTTCTTTCATTCTGTTGATGTGCTGTGTTATGTTTATTTATTTGTATATGTTGAACCATCCTTGCATCCCTGGGATAAATCCCATTTGATCATGGTGTATAATTTTGTTGATGTGCTATTGGATTTGGTTTACTAGTATTTTGTTGATAATTTTTGTATCTGTGTTCATCAGAGATACTAGCCTGTAGTTTTCCTGTTTTGTTGTGTTTCTGCCCTGTTTTGGTATTAGGGTAATGCTGGCATCATAGTATGAGTTTGGAAGAATTCAGTCCACTTCAATTTTTTGAAATAGTTTGAGACGTATTGGTATTAGTTCTTCTTTAAATGTTTGGTAGAATTTAGCAGTAAAGTTGAATCGTCTTTTCTTTGTTGGGAGACTTTTTATTATTGATGCAATCTCATTATTTGCTATTGGTCTGTCCTATTTCTAAATCCTTGAGTAAAAGTATATGGTACTATCTTCCTCATAGCAGGCAAAATTATAGTAGCTAACAGAAAAATGCAAATATGCAAAGTATCAATAATGATTACCTAAAAATTTGTAGAAAATAAGCAGTCAATATATAATGTAATGCATTTTAGTGCCCTTCCTCTTCCAAAATATATTTTTTAACCTAACATATCTAAAACATTATTATTTCAATTTTTTTTTCCTTTTTATCTTTTTTCGTGTCCGGCAACGGATCGCAACCCTCAGTGTCGCGCCCGTACCGGACCGGGACCGGCAACGGGATCGCAAACCTCGGTGCTGCGCCCGCACCTCACTCAGCCAGTGAGCGGGAACTGGTCTGTATGTGGGACCCGAACCCTCGGCGGGAGCACCGCCACACTCCCAAGCGGCGCACTGTAGCAGTGCGCCACCGGGCCGGCCCTATTATTTCAATTTTTAATCAACATTAAAAAGTATTAATTAGATATTTTATATTCCTTTTATCCTAAGTCTTATAAACCTGGTGTTTTACCTTTTTTGAAAAAAAAGCTTTATTGAAATATAATTCACATACCATAAAATTCACCCTTTTAAAGTGTACAATTCAGGAGTTTTTGTATATTCAAAAAGTTGTGCGATTGTCACTACTATCTAATTCCACAACATTTTCATTATCTCCAAAAGAAACCTCATGCTCATTAGCAGTCACTTTGCATTTCTCCTTTCCCTACCTCATGATAACCGCTAATCTATTTTTCTGACTTTATGGATTTGTCAATTCTGGACATTTCATATAAACCAAATAATATAATATGTGGCCTTTTGTGTCTCTGACATCTTTCATTTGGCATAAGACTTTAAGGTTCACCCATGTTGCAGCATGTGTCAGTATGTCACTCCTTTTTATGGCTGAATAAATACACCATTGTGTGGATAGACCACATTTTATCTCTGTTCTTCAGCTGATGGACATTTGAGTTGTATCTACTTTTTGGCTATTATGAATAATGCTGCTATGAACATTCACATAAATTTTGTGTGACATAGTTTTTTTCTTACATACATACCTAGAAGTAGAATTTCTAGGTTATATGGAAACTCTATGTTTAACCTTTTGAGGAACGGTCAAACTGTTTTTCAAAATGGCTGCATCACTTTAGATTCCAACCAGCAATGTATAAGGGTTTCAATATCTCTACATCCTCACCAACACTAATTATTGTCCCTCTCTTTGATTACAGCCATCCTAGTGGGCATCAAGTGGTATCTCAATGTGGTTTTGATTTGTATTTCCCTACTGACTATGATGTTGTGCATTTTTCATGTATGTATGGATCATTTGTATATTTTCTTTGAAGAAATGTCTATTCAAATCCTTTTGCAGCATTTTCTTTAACTAGGTACTCAATAGTATGACAAAATACTTTGCAGTGATATTTTAATCAAATAATTCCCTTGGAATGAAATATTTTAAAATAAAATTAGTAGATGTTTAATATAAAACAAACAAAGCATCTAAAAATCCAGTGGAATGGTACTGGCATTGATTGTAGAATTAAAGAGCCTTATGGGTAAAAAGGCACCTCAGGAGTATTATTGTTTACTAGCAATACTCATATTTTGCTAAGTATAAGCACAGCTGAGAAGGGCAAGAATACCCATTTATTTGCACAGCTAACCCTAGCAAAATCATGAAGTTGGCAAATTTTCCTTTCTATGTTGTATCTCCAGCTTCTGAACTTCTGTGAAAGAGGAAAGCATTTGATAGCAGTTATACATATTAGTTATACTTAGGGGCTAATTATATGCTCCCTTAAGTGAGCTTCAGCCTTTCAAAACATTTATCTTTAATTGTGAAATGAAAGGTGTTGTACTGCCCCTCCCCCATTAAAGCCTAGTAGGGGAGAAGAGAGAGGGGCTTATTATAGTGCATTATCTTTAAGAATGAGCTATGAGTGAGCGTAATCCATCCTCTCTTTCAAACAGTCCTCTTTCTCTGGATAGGATAAATTGGAATCTCCAGTAGTTAGTGCTGCTGCAAGCCTATTTCTAGGAATTACCATAGATTGAGAAGGGTGTTTCCATCATTTTTTTTTTCCTTTTTGTCTTTTTTCATGACCGGCAACGGATCGCAACCCTCAGTGTCGCGCCCGTACCGGCCCGGGACCGGCAACGGGATCGCAACCCTCGGTGTTGCTCCCTGCACCTCACTCAGCCAGTGAGCAGGAACTGGTCTGTACGTGGGATCCGAACCCTCGGCGGGAGCGCTGCCGCACTTCCCAAGCGGCGCACTGTAGCAGTGCGCCACCGGGCTGGCCCCCATCATTTTTTGATTCTTTCAAGTTTAGAATCTTGGCAATACTCCCTGCTGAGCCTGCTCCTTTTTCCTCCAGGTATTTGCCAATCTCTGCTCTGTCCCCTTAAGGGGCTGTATTTAACCTTATTCCTTTTTTCCTCTGCTCCAAGATTCTTACTTCTAAATTTTATATTTTCTAGGATATTTATTATTAAAAGATTTTAAAATTATACCCATTCTGATTACAAAATGATTTAAAGGTACAGTTAATATTAGTATATTTAGATCATAATTTTTCTTTTCTGACATCCCTACATTTATTATATTACTTTTACCTCTGATGATAAGATTATGATAGACGTATAACATAAATATTCTTATATTATATATTCATACACATATGAATATAAATATACTCCTTATCAAGAGCAGTATCACTGCAGGGTGAGCCTACTATAAATTTTAACTCCATGCAGATGATCAGTGAAGAGAAGGAAGAAAGATGAATATAGAATCTTTAAGCATCAGGGGAAATAACTGTAAGTGTCCTCCTGGAATAAGATAGCAGTGAGAATTTAAAAATTAAAATAGTATTGCATTTTGAATGCTATGAGTTCAATTTCATTATTTCACCCCTAATACTGAGATTCTTAGGCTGGTCAGAGGTCACTGTGCCACAGGAAAGCAAGTACTTTGTAAATTTAGACCTGTCATCTGAACTGATCATGGAGAACACACAGAAGTGCAACTAATATGCAATGCAGCAATTTGTAATAGAGCAGGCCATTGAGAAAATACCTCGTTAGTTTCTTATGTCAGACTTGAAGGTATAAAAGAAAAACACTGCTGTTCATAGGACATTCACTAAAATGAGTTCCTAATATTTTACCAATCATTTAGACAAATGGTTCTCAAGCCAGGTTTCCTATCAGAATCATCTGGGAGCCTTTTAAAAATACAGAAGACTGGGCTCTAGTCCAGAGATTTTGATTTAACTGGTCTGAGGTAGAGCCCAAGCATCAGTATATTTTTTGAAGTTCTTTAGGTGATTTTTATGTATAGCTAGAATTGAAAACCACTGGTTGGGACAATGAACATCTTCTGGTCTTTACTAAGTGGGCATGAAGCTTTCTGTCTCTTTGTTTAACTTGGAAAACCACATATAGGATCTTATAGATTATTCTGTTTAAAACAAAGACCAATACCAACTGAGCCTGGTAACTTGGTACTTTAAAAAGAACATAACATTTCTTTCTATACAGGACTTTAACTTAGTCTACACTTTTTCTAAAAACTATGCAAATGTTTTGCTTTTTGACAATCTTTTGCATCTAGTATTTTTATCTGATTGGGAATGCTCAGGTGTCATAGTGACAAGAAGTACAAGGAGGGTTACATAGGAATATTCAGCTACTGCCTTAGTTCATCTACGCTTTCTGGTTGTCCAGACATTATTTTTCAGTGCCTGAAATCTTTCAGAACCAAGCTCAAAGCTAATACAAATGAAGCAGCTGCGCACTGCCTTAGTTCATCTACGCTTTCTGGTTGTCCAGACATTTTTTTTCAGTGCCTGAAATCTTTCAGAACCAAGCTCAAAGCTAATACAAATGAAGCAGCTGCGACTACACTGTGTTATACTTACATGGAAGGCCAACTCAGATCACTGTGTTATGGAAATGAGAACACTAAGCCAAGCACCTGGCCTGGGACAAGCAGTTCTCTCTTCGCCAAAGCCAAATTGATGGTATTGTATAAGCAGAAGTGATACAAAAATCATAAATATCAATAGTCACTTTATAAATAGAGTATAAAGAAAGAAGCCTGTTCCAAAAATTCAGGCATTGTGAAACAAATACACACAATTACAAGATGTGATCATTTTTCCTCTCTGAATTAAACTGAAGTACCTGGATAACTTTTAGTTAGTTTACTCAATTATTCCTCATTCCCTGCAATACTATTTAAATATAGTTTTAGCAATGTATAAAATACACAATGAATGTTTTATTTAAAGGAAAACATGAACATACAGAGGTAAAAGGTCTAGCAGGATATTAAAGTAAAAATAAAAAATATGACCTTTAAAAGAGGCAAAAGTTTCAAATGACTAAATTGTTTCTGAAGAATCTAATAGTCAAAACTCAGCTGTGCAAAAACATTGTGAGCTTATTCACATGTAGAACACCTAAAGGGCTAAAAGAAATATTCATAGAAACAAATCATTAAATAAAAAATTCTACCTAGTTTCACTTTCCAATATAAGTAGACACAGTATATTCTATATACATAAAATACCATAGCTCTGAATTCCAAATATTAATTAAAATCTCTCTTTGTTGAGAAAAAAAAAATCTAACCATTCTGCACAGGTACACTCATTCACACCAAATGATCTCTTATTTGATGTTTATTAAATGTTATTAAATATTTAGGATTCCATTTGACTAGAGACATTACAGATATCAGTAATACCAAGAGAGTAAGTGTGAGATAAACTCATTCAATTATGGTCCTTGAATAATTCATGCATATTTTATCCATTCAACAATTATTTGTTGAATGTTTCCTATGTGCAAGGTACTGTGTTAGGCACTGGGGTAGTTACAAAGAAGATTAGAACAGATATCCACTGTCTAATTAGGGACAAAGACCTACAAACAAATCATTGCAATTGGAATTAAGGTATGTGTGAAGAAATATGGAATAGGAGTGGAGAAAGAACAGAAAATCTATCCTGCAGATCACTGCTTTTTCTTATGGCTATGATTAGATAAAAGTATAAATACATTTTAACATTTCTAAAAACCAAGAGCTTGCCTTAACCTATAGGTGCAATAGCCACATAAGTTCCCTCTTCTTCCCTTATTTCCTATGTCCTTACAGATGAATAACCTGCTAGGGGTACTAGTTACCTATTTTAAGTTTTTAAAAGTATAAATTTTTGTGAATGAGGAAGACATGTAAAGGTTTTGGGCTTCCCTGCTTTGAGTTCACTGCTATATTTCTTCTCTTTTCTGCCATATCCCGTATCAACGAGCAGGATATGAGCAGTCCTTAGCCACTGGCTTCTCCTGGATCTCCCTAAGGCTGGCGAGCCATTACTCTAGAAATATCAGGAGTGTCAGCTGAAGGGTCAGGAGGGTGTTGGGCTGAACCTCTCATTGAGTGATAGCCCCTTATCTATCACCCTGAGTTGAGATAGTGATAGCAAGATAAAAAAAAATGAGTCACTTGGGGGAAGAGTCAAGTAATTTACCAATACTTCACAGTATTTATACAACTTGTGTTAGCTTTTGAGCCATAGACAAATATTTCAATTAATAAACACATCTCTAAAACTTCAGCAGCCAGCATAATTTAGTTAAGCTTAACAAACAAACCCACTCACAGTCTTGCCCCAACCTACATTTCCAGCCTTCTTGCCTGCCATTTTCACCCACATACTTTTTGATTCCTGTCTCACTGAGTCCATTCTATATTCCCTAGAAGCATCCGTCATCTCATGATGTGTCTTTCTAAAATGCTATTCCCTCACACTGGAGTACTCCTCTTCCCCTGTCAATTATTTTCTTTCAGCCTCTGAAACTCAGCTCAAACACTGCTCCTTGGCAAAGCCAATAACAATACATTGTATTGTTAATAACTTGTGTTAACATGCTTACCTACATCTTTATGAATCTGGTAATTTTTCTGTTTCTTGCTTCTAGACTCTAGGCTCTCTGGGAGTGAAAAATTCTGTTGAGTTCATTTCCATTTTCCCCAGTACCATGCATTGTATGCCAAGAAGGTATCATTAATTGGTGAATCACCAATACTTTGCCAAAAGTAAGTATCTAAGAAGTGTGTTGTAAATAATTTCAGTCAGGACTTCCTAAAATCTATTTCATCTGTGCTCAGTAAGTCCAAATCTGGAGCTGAAGCTGAGAAGAATAAGGGCCTTTTTCAGAGTCCACTACTAGTTTTTGGGGGGGTCCATTTGATGACTGTTGAATCTACAATGTTCACCACAGTAATGACATCTGAACCCTATAACCACTAGTACTTGTGCCAAAATATCATTTCTGCCTCATCATAAAGTTAACATGGAAACTATCTTCTTTGAGATACTGTACAAATAAATATCTCAAAGTCTGGCTCCGTTTTGTACTGCTTTCCCATATTCAAAGAGTCCATTGTGATATTATTCACAAAAATACTTTGTGTTGACGTGAAAAATACATTGCTGATTAGAAGTATGTCTAGTTAAGTGATGTAAGTCACATTAGCTATTGATATCACATGGAAATTTAGAAATACATGTACTTCTATAGACATGTAAGTACTGCAGTGCCTCATTTAGCCAGCATATTTTGGTTTCTCTTAAAAGTGTATAAATTATTTATCTACCATGATCAAAGAATGAGGTACTTCAGAAACCAGACTTTTCTGAATAATGAGTTTTATAAATGTCATATGTCTTCAAAGTTTTTAATATTCTCAGTGGATATATATCCATAATATGACACAGTTCCACTTTTTTAAAAAAACAACACAACAAATATAATCTCACTTTTTCTTGATTCAGGATCATTATTATCAATGTCAATTTCTAATTTTTAATATTCTCAGTGGATATATATCCATAATATGACACAGTTCCACTTTTTTAAAAAAACAGCACAACAAATATAATCTCACTTTTTCTTGATTCAGGATCATTATTATCAATGTCAATTTCTACAACACGTGCCATCCTGGAATACAATGGTATTCTTAAGGGCTATTGATAAATGTTAAGGCTGTTTGCCTTTATCCTAAGTGGAATCAGATTGTTTTTATGATTCCCTGCTTTTCATTTTCTCTGCCCGCCCCCTCTACTCACTGACTTCTGACGTAATCAGTGTGTTCTGATGGTTATTTTTCAGAAAACTCTCTAGGTGAGGGCCTGTGAATGGTTATATTCTTCTAGAGAGCTAAGTGAATGGGCTTTGCGACTGCAATTTGCTAGTCAGAGGCTCCTTCCTTCCTTCATTATTTCTAAATGCATGAAGTGGCTGAGACTGTCAGAAGACTAATAACTGAGTACATAGTTTGTAAGTACTACTAGCTTTCATGTATATCCACCTTTGCTGTATAAGTTTTGCTCAAGAATGATTAGACTTATTCTTAAGATAAATCTTAATTTATCATCTTATTGTTTAAATATAAATGAAAATTGATGAAATAAGTGAAAATAAAAAAATTATGGTTCTTAATTAATTCAAATTAATTCCTAATTAATTTAAAGGCTATGAACTTTAGACTTACTATAGGACCATTGGTAACTTCAATGTTACCAATATTCCAGAGGGATATTCTTCTATGGTTATTAACTTTTTAAAAACAAAGTTAAGAATTCACCATTTGGTTCCAGCATGATGGTATGAAAACTTCAAATTCTAACTCAATCCTTTTCACCAAACTGTACATGAATACTTCCATTATAATGATCTCTGCTTCATCAGGAAAACAAAAAAGAGGAGGGAAAAAAATGCTTTTTTCATTTATGAAAAAAATAAAATAGGAAATAGGTAGCTGTATCTATGGAACAAAGAAATTTAGTAAAAGGCTCTAAATCTAATGTTTTTAAATTCCTGTCATAATTTTGTTAGAATATTAATATCTAACACTCTCACTTGTGTTCTTTCAAAATGACAAAGTTTGTAAAAATTTGAAAGGTGTCAAACTCTACAACTTATCCACAAACTCTACAAGGTCATGATATAGGACAAGGGGAAATCTAGTTCTTCAGGATTAGTATAATATAAAACAACTATTTTGGTTAACTTACATGTGAATGTCAGCTTATATAGCCCAAAAGATCAGTTCTACTTAAAAGGTCATCCCAATTAAAAAAAAAAAGCATCAGAATAAGAAAAAGAATACGCCATATTAACTTGGCTGAGTTAAGAGAAACCACCTTTTTTTTCCAGATAGAAACGTCTATTTCTACTTTATACTAATTTTCATTGTATGTAGAATAATGACCAACCTCATGAAGCAATTATTTTCAAGCTTAATAGTTAATTTTAATAAAATGATATGATGAGGAAGTAAGTATATTTTTTATCCAATAAACAAAGAGAAGAGATAACTTAAAATCTGGGTTACTCAAAGTTATATCAAAAAGGTCCAAACCAGGCCTTCAACTGGTAGTAAGCTGACTTGATCACATATGGCCCTTCCAGCTCAGCATTCCATTGAATTTAATACTGATTCTTAGTACCACCTGGTCAGTTTAAGGAGTTATTTCTTTCAGGGTATTTCTTAAGCACCCAGAAGTCATCTAAAAGATGGCTTAAGCAAAGCACAAGCCAAGTCTCAGGACCGGAATTCACAATTGTCTAATTCTCTGTGAATTCGCTCTGCAGTTTTATGAGTCTCATCACTCTCTGCTATGGTCCAGCTCTGGAAAATAAAAAAATCATATCCCCATCCCTAAAAAAAGATTCCCACCAGTACCTTAACAGAATTGTGATAGGTTTTAGCTAGCAACTTGATAAAAGGATACTGCAAAGATTTGCACTCTATAGTTCAAAGGAATTTGAATTGAATGCATTTAGTTGTATATTTTGGAAATATCCCACAAGTAAAAAAATATTCCCTAAAACCTAATAAACTTTATACTGGAAGTAGTAGACATTAACCACAGTTAATCTACACAAGTTGATAACTGTCACTTAACTTCAGTATTATAAAGAAATTCTTGAGAAGCAAAATGTTTGGATTCCTTAAGCTGTCTCAACTTTAAGAAGAAAGGAGAAAAGTAAGACATTCTTTTAGAGAAAAAAAAAAACTTACTGGTACTTTGAAGGGTGAGGTATTTGCAGTGTCCATGGAGTTGGGTTTCTCTGATGTACTGGTCCCTGAGATACTCCGTCTTCGGGGGGACCTTTCTGCTGGCACCTCTGGACAAGAGAAGAAAGTTGAAACATCAATAAGAACCCAACATTCAGGGCCTTTCATTAAATTGTAAAATTATTTATTTTCACAAAAACTCAGTTTGCTTTAAAGGTGCATTACATTCTGTCATCTCCACATAATTTGTCTCTTTATCTTTGTGGTGTTTGAACTATCAAGACACTAGAGAGACCTGGTCACAGTTAAGAATCTGCTTTACAGTGATAGCTTATATCTTTATCCATGCACATATAAAAAATAATTTTCACTGTTTAATACCTTTAAGTTCACTTAATATTTGCATCTCACACAGTATATGAATCTATTTCTCTATCTGTGAGAAATTTAGGAGTTATAGGATAAAATGAAATTTCTAATCTTGTGAACAAAATATAGTCTAGTGTTGCACATGATTTGATAGTGTTTGCACAAAGGTCAAAGTTCGGTTCTGTGCAGATAAGATGATTCACCAGACTGCAATGAAAGGGCCGTGAGAAGACTGAAAGTGGCTGCCAGGATAAAATAACATATATGCCTATGCAGATATAAAAATAGATCAGCTTCTCCTTGTTCTGGCAATATGACCTTACTAAGATCTTATTCTGGAATCCTAAATCTGTTCAAACTAACCTAACAAGCTTAGGATTTTGCAGATGATTTGATCTTCTCCAATTTAATTACTATATACTGCATTAAGGCTACATTTTAAGATTTTTCATAGAGTGATATATATATATATATATATATATATATATATACACACACACACACATATATATGCACATACACATGCACACACAGATGATAGATATATACATATTATACCTTTATCACAACTGCTTCCCATCTCCACTTCAACTGACAGACATATAGGAATCCAGCTTCTTAGATAACATTAGATAATCTCAACATGGACAAGGAAAAAAAAACCACATTCTAAAAAAAGTATTCTGTGTTATCTTCCAGATCTTAAAAAATAAGGAGTAAATCCTAACTCCGGAGACTGACATTTTGATTCCTGTTGTTCTCCCTTTAAAAGACAGATGCAGTTTAAACTTCCATTTCTGGCCTCCTGGCCCCTGGGATCCGTGCTACTTCCACTTAAGAGAAAGCGTTTTTTCTCTCGCTCCCTCCCTGTGTCTTGCTCTTCCCCCTCCCTCTCTACAGCTTGCAGAGAGAGCAGGCGAGAAAGAAACACACAGGACTGCAGCTATTCAATCAATCCTTCCGACTGCACATCCTCATTAGTTACTTTCAGACTATTAACAGATGCCCAACCACTGCCTCCCCTCAGTCACAGAAAATTTAACTGTATTACACTAATCTGCAGCAAGAAAAAGCATTTACTGAAATTTATATTCAGCTAGTGCCAAAAGGACACCATCTTACACAGACCTAGTAATGCACACAAATCAATCCCTCCTATGAAATCCAGTTGGAAGTGCTTATCCTATTAGTATCGTTGCATGCTGGACACTGATTTTCTCTTCCATAACTAAACATACCTTCCTTATGACATCTTGACCACTAAGATACACATCAAATTGCAACATTCCTAATAACTGAGAGGTTGACAACATAGTGTCTTATATGCCTGCAGTACAAGAGAGTTCCATGCTATTACTGTACTTTAAAATTATGGCCAATAATTGTCTTTCAACTTCTCTCTAACCATCAGTGGTTAAATGAGCCTTAATGTACAAAGCCATTTTCAGAATTAGGCACACATGACTTCTAACGCACATCTCTGAAAAATGGCAGTATAATTAGCTCAGATTCATAGGAACGGCACAAAGCACTGAATTTAAGCAAATCAGCTAGTCAGAGCACATTGAGCAGCAAGACCTTCAGACTTCAGGAATATGACTGTACAGGGTGATTATCCAAGTTAGGCAATTCTGTAGGAGGGGGTGGGGAGCAAGGCAGGTGGGGAGAGGGGCTAGTGAGGTAGAAGAAAATCTCATCTTTCTTCTGATAATTACCCATAAAGGTAACCTCATATCAAATTAGAAGACACAGGAGATTGAATATCATGATGCAGTACATTTTAATCTCTGAATAACGGACAGAAACCAAATTGGGAGAAAAGTAAGATTCATTAGCTAGGATAAAAAGATCTAGTAAATAGTTTCCTTAATTTGCAATGTTCTGGCTAAGGAAAAATATTGAAACTTATTTCCTCACTTTCTTCCAAACATCTAATTTTAGTTTTCAGGCATATAAATACATTAAATAAATATATTTCAATGCTTCTAACTATTTGAAATTACATTGGCTAAAATGAGCAATCACATTTCAAAGTGTAATAAATATAGCATTTGTGGTACTTTTTTTTCTCTCGTTTAGATTCTTTCCGTATCATGAAAAAAAATCACAACTCTGATATAGCTTATAAGACATTATTGCATCCAGAAAGAAGAAATTAAATTATCCTTTAAGTTTGCACACTTGCCACTAAAAAGGGGAAAGGAAATGAGGTAAGCTAAATCAGCTAATGAAGAGGAAGTACTTTTCACTATGTCGCTTTTTCAACCCCTTTGACAATGCAATTTATTTGCTGATGTAGAACAGGTCTTTGAAATATCCAGGTTCTTTAGTTCTCAGAAGATTCATAACTAATTCAAAGCAGAGAGAAAAATATATACCTCAAGAACTAATGTCCACTTAGAAACAAGGTAGCAGCATTAGTAAGAACAAAATGAAGAACCTGCTGGAATAGTCACAGGTAGGCCTGCGTATTAAACTGGTCCATCTACCTTTAACTTTAAATCTCCAAGCAGAAAGGAAAGCTTCTATTATGCTCTTAAAGCTACATTTCTGCTGAGTTGGAAGGAAAATCTGTACTAGTTCCAGAAGGCCAAAAATTAGACAGCTGTCTCCCCTACCCCTACTCATGCTATGTCCTATTTTTTTCATCTGCTATTAAATTAATGTTCCTTTCATAGTTGCAATATTTAATTACAGTCATTTTTAAATATGCTCATCTCTAAGACTAAGGCAAGAAACATACAATATGGTTTCAGTAGATAAAGGTCTAAAACTGCTTTGCTCATTTTCTCATCCTCTAAAAATGATATTTTTCATCTTCGGAGTGAAAGGCAAAAAATGTTATAACAAGCCTGGTTAAGTTTCAAATTTATCTCTTCATTTCCTTTGCTATTGGGTATGAACTGAGACGAGGTGATGAGTTACAATGATGAGAGAACCTCCAACACAGCTCCATATAGGATGATATATTGAACAAAGAAAACATTTGAGTGCTTTTCTTTTTCTTTCTTTTTTTTTTTTTTTTTTTTCCTTTTTGAGACCGGCTGCACCGCGCTCAGCCAGTGAGCACTGTGAGCGCACCGGTCATCCCTACATAGGATCCGAACCCACGGCAGGAGCTCTGCTGCGCTCCCAGCGCCACACTCTCCCGAGTGCGCCACAGGCTCGGCCCCTTGAGTGCTTTTCTTAGCAGTTCTACCAACTATCTGTATGATTCGGTGTAAGCTATTTCACCTTTCCTGTGCTAGTCTTCATCATTTAATTATTTGAATTATTCAGACCAAGCAGAGATGAAGATAAGACTAATGAGTTTATATACTTCGATGCTAAATTAACTGTTTGGAAGGAAAAGGCTCTCTAAATCCAAAGTGTAGTAGTATTTAAAATGTCATTTCCTCAACATACACATTTTTCCCTTGTCAGTGTTCTTTCTTTGAAAAGTGTGACAAAAAAATTGAAAACTGGGTAATTATATGGGCAAAGATACTTTTGGCAGAGGATGGCCTGTTCAACAAACAGAAGTCAACCTCTGCTGTAGAACCTAATAGTGTATTCATGGCCTTTAGTTCACTTACCGGGGAGCAAATGTCAAAAAATTCCTAGATCTCTTGTAAGAAAAGGAAATAATTATATATTGGGGAGAACCCTAAGGAGTAGTTTCCTGTGAGACAGTCGATTCTAAATTATTATTTTCTTCTTTTAGCATTTCTGCATTTTTCTAAAGTTTTACAATAAAAACTATTGCTATAATTTTTTTCCTTTAAAAATACAGTATTAAAAAAAAATCACAGGTTACCATTCCCCACATAGTATCTTCTATCCCTGCAACTGACATGTGATAGGTGCTTAAACAATATTTGTTAAATGAATAAATACAAGAATGTATTTAAAATAAAAAACAGTACCATAAAATATAAAAGAATTTAGTTCTTTTAGCTTTACCTTCCATAGACAATTTTGATGAGCCAAAGAATTTTATTTGCCCAACTACTCACACCTTGAGGTTACTCAAATGCTATAGCTCACCAGTGCCATGGCTCTTTTTGACGTGCATAATGATTTACTGTTCCTTTTAGTATTTGGACATGTAATTTCTGGTATTTTTCTTTAAAATTCAACATACGTGCCACATTTCCCCTAAACACTGTGAGCTAGTCTTGAGACCAGATATTTGAGGGCAGGGTAGTTATTGCAGTTCTTCTATAGCTACTATCACCAACATACCTCTCTTATGACTTATCCCCTCCCACCACCCTAGGCCTACCCAACTACTACACACTTAGCTGAAGGAATTTAGAAAATACTTATGAAATTCTGTAGAAGTCCAATGACTGCTTGTGAAATCACATTTCTTAATGAGCTGAAATGATCAGTTATGTGTGTGTGCACCCATATACGTGTGTGTACTTATATTACATAAGAATTCATTCATTAATTCAACTAATATTTACTGAGTGTCTACTATGAGTTCAGATCAAGGAGACCTGGGTAAACAAAATAGAGAAATGTCTCTGCCTTCATGAACTTATATGACGTTAGGGAGGCAAACAATCTTCTAACAATGTTAGAAGGTGATAAGTGTTTTGGCGGAAATAAAAAGTAGTAAGAGAAATGAAGAGGTATAGGAATTTTTTTTTTTTATTTCGTTAAATTTTTATTTTGTCAATATACAATGTATATGATTATTATGGAGGTATAGGAATTTTAAAAAGATAGTTGCGTTGTGAAGGTGTGGTGTGAGCCAATACTTAAGAAGGTAAGAAAGTATGCAGATTTATCAGGGAAGAAGACTGCAGACACAAGGAAGCTAGTACAAAGCTACATGTAAGGACTTCAACTTTTTACTCTGAAGTGAAAAACCATCTGGTCAAACATACTTCACCAAAAGGTTCAAATCACATAGAAACCCCACAGAGACACACGTTCTGGTATTTTCTGAATTATTTTCTTTTCAAGATTTTGAGCAATGAATGTGACTCAAAATAAATCTGGAATATTATCATGTTTGGAATAGAGTAAAGGGAAGTGTTCATCACATTAACTGAGGGTTGGGTTCCAAAAGCCTCTGAAAATACCTTAAATGAGAAAGGTATCTGTAATATAATATCATTATGGTCAAATATCCATAGACATCAACTAAATTTACTTTTTGTTAAATCTCATTTAACCAAAATTCAGCAGGACAGGTGAACAAAATATAGAAAGATATTTATAAAGTTTTAATTTGGTGGACAATGGTGTAAGAAACCAAAATTCTCAAGTTATGACAGACCAGAAAAACATTACATGTTCATAGATGTAGTCACTTTGGCATATGTGAGTATATTATGTCTAAACACTTCACATTATTAGCAACCAAAGACAATTCCTAGTAATTCTGTGTACAGAATTATAAAATATGAATAAATGTGAACGCTTTGCCAATTATAATTATTCATGAGCCCCTTTAATATTTTTGATATTGTACTTAGGAAACAAGTTTCTAATATTATTCTCAAAAGGAGGATTCTTCAGTTCACTTCAAAAGCCTTTTTAAAAATCAATAACATTTCAACAAAGCATGATAAAAAATTGAATACACACCAAACTACGTTTATGTATCCATTCAAGTCATTGGAATTTTGGTGTGTATAGTGTTACTGTGAATGAATCCACTTCACTATAATCTATTTTCTTTTACATGTGTAAATGCTAACAACATTACAGAGATATGTCAGTGGCTCAAATTATAATGAATCAGATAAGCAAATAACTTATCTCTCCATGCTATGCATTCTAAATTAGGAGGGTTCTTTTCCCACAGGAGGCACAGAAGACATTTAAGAAACAGAACAGGAAGGATGGAATAGTAGGAAATGCATTTGTACCTCTTCAGTGAAGAGGGGCTTTAATAACAAATGGCAAAATGTGAAACAAAAAAGGCTTTCACAAAAATGAAGTTTAATACTTCTTAGTTGGAAGACTACTAAAGGTAGTGGGAACTTAAAGATGCAGTTGAGTACAACAGTATAAAGGAAAAGTGACAAGAGCAAAGAGAAGAAAATCACTTCATGTATTTAGTTGCTAACACCACAGCACCTGGATGTTTTATAGATTTCATCCACCATTACCAGGACATTTTCTGCTGTATCCCACTGTTACTGCTTTAAAGCCTATGCACTGACAGTCACCAAAATTCAGCTGCTGTCAAACACAAATCCCCAGAGCCACTTTAATTCATCTAATTTGTAACACTTAGACTGTAGTACTTCACTCAGACAAGCAGTCCTTTCAAGTTTCCATGCCCTAGACAGACCAATACATATGAATCTGTGCTAAGTACAGAAATGTGGTGAATTCTCAGAAAGTAAAGCCATCTATCTGGTCTCCCCACCTTTTCCTTGTTTCAATAAATTTATTCATTATTATTTTTTAAAAAGTATTTCTTCTTGTTAATATAATGGGAAAACAAATTTCCCCCTGGTCAAGGAATCTGACCACCACCCAGAAGTATTCCATTTCTTCACATGATAATGTTAGATGAGATGGTAGAGAATAGTTTTAGTACAAAGAACACTTTCAACTGAAAAGGCTCAGAAAATAGCTTAGGGACATTTACATGGTATCTTAAGTTTCACATGCAAAACATATCTCTGGTTCCTAGTGACAACAACCAGGAATCTTAACAATGATGATAAAAACATAACAATGATAGCTACAACACCAAATCATCATTTATTATGCCTTATTACATACTAAATGTTTTATATGAGTTATCGCTTTAATCCCCACAACAATCCTTTGAAGCTGGAATTATCACCCCCATTTTACAGATAAGGAAACAAGGAGATGTTCTATTACCCTGCCCCTGCTTTCACAGCTGGTAAAAAGGGCAGAGTCAGGATTGGAACCATGCAGTCTGGATTTAAAGCCTGTACTTTTAATCACCATGCATGCTGTCCTGTTCTCCATGTGTTTTGTATAATGGGCTGTAAAGGAGAAAAAATAAGATGCAAATCACAGAGACTCCAGTTTTCTTACTGCTTCCTAAAAATAACTCAAAGAACTTCAACAATATGCACATGATTCTTCATATTTTAAAGAAAATTAAGTCATACTCCTTAGGGGATTTACTGTAAACAAAGCCCAAGAAGGAAAACTCAATCCTGGAAGGCTGATGCTGATAAGAATATTCTAGCTGAGAAACAAGAAAGAGAGGTGAGGCAATGGGGTAGAGAGGGAGGTTGCTTAATAACAATAACAAAAGTACAATGGTGAAAAAAATTGAACAAAACAGGAAACAAGCTATAAAGGATATATCTACTACTGATTTCTCAAATAAAAGTGACAAAAGCCCTCCAAAAAACTAACATGCCCTTCAATACTCCTAAACTAATCTTCAGTATACCTAAGTGGGGAGATAACAATATTTAGACAAAGCCTATAAGACAAACACATATAAAAAGCAGTAAGATCTTAGGTTTTGCAAAGAACAAGCTCTAAATAACTAACAAAGTATTGTTTAGCACAAAACAACTGTTTGAACATGTCAATATAGTTATTTATAAGATTTTCTTAATCTCACAGCTTCATTTTGGTGAGTTATGTTTTGTCATCAACTCTGGAATATATCTTCTAATCTCCAGAGAGGCTCTAAGGCCTTTATCTAAACTTTTTCTATAACTGATTTAATAATATATTCTCACTGTTAATATGCTTCATACATATATAATTGGGGGTATAATCTTAGATTTATTCATAACATGATTTCAGTATTCAGTGAACATATAAAAAAAAAGATTTAGTCCTTGATAATGCCAGGGCCTTAAAAGACTAATTTGCGTTTTATTCCCAAACAGATATTAGTAGAAAATATTGAAAAGAGAAAATAGAAAAATATGTAGACCTCTAATATAAAGATGAAAACTTAATTACCAAGAACTAAATATGCTCACGACACAGTGCCAAAACAAAATTATTTACACACGACATCACTTATTAGTTAAGGTAATAGAAAAGGGAGGAGCCTATGATATTTATTTGTCCCCCTTCAGCCACCAAACACTGCCAAGTTTCTCTCCAAAACATCTGTTGCCTTCATTTTTTCCTCTTTATTTCCATTACAATCTATCATCCTAACGTAGGCCTTTTTATCTTCTCATGCAGATTACGGCAGGAATCTCCTAACCGATCTCACTGACTCCTGTCTCTGCTTAAAGCTATCCTATTCACTAGGACCAGATTAATTTCCCTAAAACATTACTCTCTTGATGGAATTCCCTTTTCCCTTCCTAGAGATCTTTTGACTGACAGGCACTGAAAAAAAAAATCAGCTGGCCCTACCTTACATATATTCAGTCTTTTGTGCCAACAATTCCCAACAATTCACTCACTCCAATAATCTCTGATCTCAAACTGGCCATGTTCATTCCCCTGTCTGTCTTTGTTAATGGTTTTCACCTAGCAGCCAAATCTTAGGTGACCTTCAATGACAACTTTAATTCATTTACTTCCATAACACTAGGCCTAATTATTCATATTTCTTTGATTTCCAATTAATATATTTACATAAATTCACATTACTTGATTATATGTATTCTCTAGATTTAGGTACCAAAGTAAACTATATTCCTGGCCAATACTAGTGTTTTGCAACTGAGGTCTTACACTGCAAGATTTGAATAATGGTGATCTTGTCTAAATTTTCAAAAACAAATTTTAATAGAATTCTCTCAATTTTAACAATTTCTCCCACAATGTTTCAGTAAGCCATTTGCACTCACTCTTGATTGTCTGCAAGGAGTACTAAAACAGAATAAAAGATAATAAATAGTAGTAAATAAATTTTAAGTAAACAGCTAAGCATAATTAAATATACTTAGTCTGGACACCTTTATAAAACACATGTGCTTATAAATATCAATTAGATCGAATCATCTAGAATTGCCATTTTTGGTAGGTTAAAATGGTAAACTATCAAGAATTTCATATGATTCAACTTAATACATAATAAATTAATAAATTTTCTAGTTCTTTGTAATTCATACATGGAATTAATTATCACCTGGTCAAGTTTAAGAATTACTCTCTTTTATGTATATTAACTTAAATCTTCAGTTATAATTGAGATTTTGATAAATAAGCTCATGGGAAATTAGGTTTACAAGTTTTGTGGTTTTTCCTCCCTTGCATCATTCTATTTAAAAATTCACAAATTTCCAAACTTTATTAAGTACACTCACACATAAATTTATCAGGTTTAAGTTTTCATATATTCTTATTCATTTTCATTTACTTAAGATATCTCTTCAGCTTAATTTCCTTTAATTTTTACTTTTATTTTTCACTTTGATATATTGTAATTATGCACACTTATGGGGTATAATCTGATGATTTTTTTTTTTTCGTGTCCGGCAACGGATCGCAACCCTCAGTGTCGTGCCCATACCGGACCGGGACCGGCAACGGGATCGCAACCCTCGGTGTTGCGCCCTCACCTCGCTCAGCCAGTGAGCGGGAACCGGTCTGTATGTGGGATCCAAACCCTCGGTGGGAGCGGCGCCGCGCTCCCAAGCGGCACACTGTAGCAGTGCGCCACCGGGCCGGCCCCTATAATCTGATGTTTTAATGCACATTTGTGTTGTATAATAACGGGGTTAGGGTAGTTAATGTATCAATCCCCTCATGTATCTATCATCTCTTTGTGGCAAAAACATTCAAAAGCCTATCCTCCAGCTATTATGTAGTATACATATCTTAACTGCTAACCATAATCACCCTATTGTGCAACAGAGAACATCAGAATTTATTCCTCCTATCTAACTAAATTTTGTAATTGTGCATCCTTATAAGAAAAATTTTTGAAAGAACACCTATTTTTTTTTTTCTATTCTAAGGAAATTGCTTAAACAAAAGTTGTAAGACAAAAAAATCTAAGGGAACCATGACCACCTGTGAGACTCTATATGGATTCAATGGCCATGTTTAGATTTTAGCATGGCTCTTAGGTATTTTTTGTTTTCAAATATCAGAATACCATTTTGTTCATCTGCTATGAAAAACTGAATTACCACTGTTTGGAACTATTAATGCCAATGTGATCTTGCATTCATTCTTTTTCTGAAGTCAAGCTATATGGAGAAATCAAACTGTAATTGGTGGTAGATTTTAAAATACTGGTTCAATTTCTTTAATGGTTACAGGTTGATCAGGCCTAATTACACTTTTGACTACTTTTACTGTCAATTTTAATAAATTATATTTTTCTTTAAAATGTTCATTTTGTCTAAATTTTCAAATATATCATCATAAAGTTGTTTATGATAGCCACCTATTTTTAGTCTCTAATTTTCTGCAATTGTCTTTTCATTTCTAACATTATTGGTACTTTCACTTTTGCAGAAATCTTGATGGTTTTTCCTATTTTCATTAGACTTTTTAAAGAAACAACTCTTGGTTTTATTGATTCTATTACATTTATTTCTGTTTTCCATTTCATTATTATCTGCCCTTATATTAGTTATCTCTTTTCCTAAACTTTCTTCGGGTTTATTCTTTCTTTCCTAACTTGCTGAGTTAAATTAGCTCATTAATTTTCAGCGTTTCTGCTGTTCAATATAAAAGACCTTATTATTATTATTACTATTTTTTGGCAGCTGGCCAGCATGGAGATCTGAACCTTTAACCTTGGTGTTATTAAGGCAGTGCTTTAACCAACTGAGCTAACTGGCCAGCCCCAATGTAAAAGACTTTAAATATCACTTAAGAACTATTTTAGGAATATCCCACAAGTTTTTAAACTCGTACTATTTTCAGTATTCTTCAGTTCTAAGTAGGTTCCATCATCTTTTCTTCTTTGACTAACGAGTTATATAATAAGTAACTTTAAGAGTATCCAAAAGTAAAGGTTTTTAAAGTAATTTTTTTGGTTACTAATTTCTAACTTAGTTCAATTGTTATCACAGAATGCAACCTGTATGACTTTAAAACTTTTTGAGATTTGTTTTATTCCTCAGTCTATTGTCAGTTTTTATAAAGATTCCATACATGCTTGAGAAGACTAATTGTTGGAATCAGAATTCTATACATGTCCATTGACTCAAGCTTATTGTATTTTTTAATATCTATTATATCTTTATTAATACTTGTAGACAGATTAAAGAATTATCAATATCTCCTTATATATTTGTCAATTTTTGTCACATAAAATTTGAGGCTTTTTTTATCGGGTACCTGTTAAGATTATTATATCTTTCTAGTGATTTTTACATTTTATCATTATTGAGGGACCTCCTTTATTCCTTGTAATGCTTTTAGACAGTCCCATTAAATCTTATTTTCATGGCTACACCAGCTTTCTCTTAATTAGTATTTGCCTGATATATATTTTACCAAATCTTTACCTTCCACTTTCTTGGGTCCTTGTGGTTTAGATGTCTCGCTCATTAACAACATTCACAAAAAAACTTGTCCGACAATTCTCACTTTTTAACATTTTCATATATTGTGTTCTCTGATATAGCTGGATTTTATTTTTACCATCTTACTGTTTTTCCATTTACTTTTTTCTATGCTTTTTCCCCCCTGATTTTCTGTTTTTTTAACAGATTAATCAGGTTTTAAAAATTCCTTTTTCTCCTCTACTGCTTTTAAAATTATGCAGTTTTATTCCATTCTTTTAGTTGTCATCCTTAACAATTTAACATGTATACTTAAAACCTAAAGCTAGTCATGATTTCTATTCTTCTCTTGAATAATCCAACAATCTTAAAATACTTCAATTCCAATTACCCCTTTCCTATCTCTGAATATTATTGTTGTCCACTATTTTAGTTTTACCTTATTGGAAATGTAGTTATGAATTCTTAGGGGATTTCTTCCCTCACCATGCTTGCCCCCCAGTCAAGGCTGAGATAAGTAAGATTTGTTTATTTTTGTCAGTGAGCAGATTTTTTCTTATTTCCACTTTACGGAGGGTGTAACTCATTCAAAGATTTGTTCCTATGGGAAAAGTGCAGCTTTCAATTCTAATCCCTCACTTTGTTTGAACCTTTGGCCCATCTCCTTTCAGTCACTAAAACTTAAACCCTCTGGAATTCTGAGATTGGCAAATGCCCCAGGATGATTTACTACCTGGATTTTTAGTTCTTTGTTATCCTCGTTCTCTTCCTGGGGAGTTCCTTTCCTTCCTGAGAGTTCAGCCATTTAGATAAAAGTGTTAGTTACATTAATATGGCATTTCTAGTTGTTTCTATATTATTCTTCAGGATATCTAGTCTGTCATATTACCAGAAAAGAGAGTTTCAGTTTTTGAATATGTTTCCCCCCTAATGTTAGGTATAACTTTAGCAATCAGATAATAGTTGCTGATACCAATGATTAATTATAGTCAATAAGAGTCATTTAGAAACTTAAAAATGTTTAGGATTTGTCAAAATTACATTCTTCTTTTATAGAATTACTCTATCACTTAAATTACATCACTTAATGAAGTGAAATGAACTAATTCAAATTTAGTTTAAAAAATAAAAGTGGTGGGCTGAGCCCGTGGCGCACTCGGGAGAGTGCAGCACTGGGAGCGCAGCAGTGCTCCCGCCGCGGGTTCGGATCCTATATAGGGATGGCCGGTGCACTCATTGGCTGAGCGCGGTGTGGCCGGTCTCAAAAAAAAAAAAAAAAAAAAAGTGGTAAAAACACTTTTAGTATTTTCCTTCTCATTCTCGAATTTGGTAAACCCAATCATAATCTGTTAAATAATAATTGCAAATGCTACCAATGAACCTGAAGTGGCATTTGTAAGTATGGGAGTAGAGAACAGTAGTAGAAAAAGGGAGAATAAAGATGGATCTGAAAGACTAATTTTGAAAGAGCTGAATCTCAAACTTTTGGGTATCAGGATAGCATTCATTCATGCAAAAAAAATGTATTTATTAAGCACCTATTCAGTGCTATTCTGAAAGATGCCGAAATATTAAGAGAAGATCCCTACCTGGCAGAAGCAGAGAGGTATTATATCAGTGCACAAACAACTAACTACAATGCAAGACTGGGTGTGATAAATGTCCCAAGATTAATAGTCTAGCTGTTACTCTTTACAACAGCCAAGAGTTGGAACCAGCCCAAATGTCCATCATCGGATGAGTGGATATGGAAAATGTGGTATATCTACATGATGGAATACTACTCAGCTATAAAAACGAATGAAATACTCCCATTTGTAACAACATGGATGGACCTTGAGAGAATAATATTAAGTGAAACGAGTCAGGCAGAGAAAAAGAAATACTACATGTTCTCACTTATTGGTGGGAGCTAAAAATAAATAAATAAATTCACTCACACACACACACACACACACACCACAAAAAAAAAAACCGGGGGAGAAGATATAACAACTACAATTTTTTTGAAGTTGTTACAACAAGCAAACGGAAAGGACATTCTTGGGTGGGAGGGGGCAGAGGGAGGAGGGAGGGAGGTTTCGGTGATGGGCCATAATAATCAACCACACTGTATATTGACAAAATAAAAACTTAAAGGAAAAAAAAATAGTCTAGCTGTTATCTCCCCATCTTCCCTACTTCTCATGTGCTAAATCTCCACATGCATATTTGATTCCTATATGAGTTTCACTCTTCTCCCCTCCAAAGGTTAATCTTGTGCTTTTAATTCCACCCTCACCCCTAAACCCATAGAATATTTCATTCTCTCAGTTATTCTCCTCTCTTCTAGGTTCAGTATCATGCTCTCTCCTCTGCCTAAAAATATGCACGTTTCCCCAGTTTAGTTTTTAAAAGGGCACATTTTTCTTTCCACCAGTCACAGGTTTCTTCAGGCAACAGACTTAACCTGTTGCTTCCACTGTCTCACCACCAAGTGTTGTTATCCATATTATAAAATCTGACTTCTCCCCCCTCACCTTTACTGAAATAGTATTGATACTTTCACAGGTTATGAACAGTCTCTTAATGGTCAAATCCAGTGGTCTTTTCTAACTTCTCTTTGGCTTTTGTAACCACCGACACTACTGACCACACTGTTGACCTTTCTACCTTAGCACTTGTGACCCCACACCATCCTGGCTTTCCTCCTACATTTATGGTAATTCACTCTGTCTCTCCTCCTCTCTACCCACCTGCAAATAGTGCTCTTCAAGGTTCAGGCCCTGCCCTCCGTTTTTTTCTGGATAGTCTCTCGATAATGGATCATCTATTGACATTGTCAACTATCTTTCTTCTCTAGATGAATGGCTCCTAAATCGTGCTCTCTACCTGTGACTTTATTTCCAATGACCAGACCTTGTTTTCTGTCTGGGTGTGTACTTATGATCTCGAACTCAATATATCCAAACAGAACTCACCATCTTCCCTCAAAAACTGGTTCCCTTTTTCAACTTTGCTATTTCTGTTAAAAATACCACCATCCTTCCAAGTTCAAAAGTTGTCTTTGACTAATTTTGCTTCCCATTTCCCCAATCTGTCACCAATTCTGCTGATAGATCCTTTATAATCTCTCCATCTTTTTATTTCAGTTATTCATCTGAGCCGTGCAAACACTTATCTGCACCTGGAGTATTCTAGGTGTTTGAAAGACAGAAGATTGAGCCCTCCTTTACAATCTAATTTTAATAATAAATAAGCAAACCAATAATTATAATGCAGAGTGATAAATGTTAAAATAGAGGAATTTTTTTCATATCCGAATGACTGCAATAGCTTTGAAACTGGTTTAACTGCTCCTAGTCTCTTCTCCCATAGTGTCACTTTCAGCTGTCTTCCTAAAAACCAATTTTGATCATATCTTTTTCTTGCTCACGAATCTTTAATTCTTCTCTCTGGTTTTCCGGATAAAACTGTCGCTCATTAGCCTGTCATGAAAGATCCTACACAGTGAGCCCCCAAATGTTATCTCTCATTACTTCTTTACATGAACTCTCCTTTCCTTTCAAGTCAGTTTACTCACTGGACCTGTAAATAATTTAATATTCTCATGACACTGCTTTCATATAGAAAACCCCACCATTCCATAAAAATCTATTCTATCTTTTAAGATTCAGGTTAAATCCCATCTCTGTAAGGCAATCTTCAATGTTCTTAATCAAAAGTGATGTCTCCTTTCTTCAAACTCCCACAGTAATTTTTGCCTTATTTTATTTTCTCCATTGTCATCTTTAATTATCATTTAATCTTTCTCATTTAACTCTTACATAGTTCATGTTTTCTCCCCAGCCAAACTCTATGCATCACACAAGCAGTTTTATCTTATACTTCTTTGTATCCAGCCACAGCACCTAGCAGTGTCTTGAACATCACATTGGGCAAAATTTGAAACAGGGGCAGGGGTTTGAAAAGCTGAGTTTGGAAAGCTGAGTTTGGACACTGCTGATAGAAGAAACAGCATGTGTAAAGGTGGGAAAGCTTGTTCCTACCTTGAAGAAAAATGTTTGTTCAAGAGACAGAAAGTTAACCAATTTGGTTGAAATGGAGGTTTGGGGGTTTTTGCCCCCCAAAATGAATAGTGGAATGTCATGTGGAAGAGCCAGAATAAGTTCCACACTAAGACATTTTGACTTTATCTGTAGGTGATGAAGAGAACATAGAGGGGTTTTGGACAGAATAAAAAACAGAACACAGTTTTATGAAGTTTCATCGAGTCAGCAGTGTGCTACATTACTGGGAAGGCCTGAACGTTAGTTGAGTGGTTATCCTCCAGAGGGAAGTAGTAGAAAGTACTACCAGCACAAAGTACTTTGCTTGCATCTTCCCTTCTAGACAGAAATCTGCCTTAAAATTCCTTTTGGCAAAGAAAGCATTAAAAGCAAAGAAAGTTTGACAGGTTCCTTGATATAATGTCTCTTGGTTCTACTCATCCTAGATACACCATGAAGTAGGTTCAGTTTTTATTTTTCCGCTGGCATCCTCATCGGGAAAAGCATGTTGTCATTAATGGTAACTGTATTAGCAAATACCACAAAGGCATTGCTTAATCTTCGAGCTATCACTATCTACATCTGAGATAGTTTTGTTCCTAGTTCCTCTGGAGGAGCTTAGTAAATTCCTACTTATCCACTGATGGAAATGTTTGCTACCTACAGTCAGGAGAGAGCCTCATTCCTAAAAATAAGACTTGCTGACATCAAGGCTTAGCCCTGCCACAGCAGAGCATGGGATACATAACTGTCTATTAACTCAGCAACTAAACTTGTTATAGCCCTTCAGCACAATCACAACTCTGACTTATCTATGTTTTATATATTATACATGCTAAGGTTTCCTTCCATTAGGTGGACAATTGGGAATTAACTACCTAAAAGTCAATGTAGTAATTTATGTAAATTTCCATTTTCCTTCAAAGCAAGTTCTAACATTCCTTGTCACCTCTATCTGTGGATAACTGGGAATTCACTAACTCTTCTATAATCAGAGGACAGGAAAAGGGGTGGGCAGGTGCACCACTGTAGTACTTATTTGCTCAGCTCTATTTATTTGATCAAATTCTTTTTAGCCATAGTGAAATAAGAGCAAAAAAAAAAAAAAAAAAAGAGAGAGAGAAGTAACCTTGTGTCTGGATTACTAGAATTCATAAAGATCAAGGAAAAGATGTTTAATGATGATTCTGCCTTCCTTTTCTATGATGTGGTAGGATCTAAGTAGTTGGTTTTACTTAGAGAAATTTGAATTTTCTTCACTGATGTTTCCCTATACGTATGTGTGCATGTGTTGGGGGATGGAAATGGGAAGCAAATAGAATGAAAAGGCTTCGGAAAATTGAAGACTTAAGAGGTACATGTATTTCTTAAAGTCGTCCAAATGCCCAAGATAAATAAGGCTCTGATAAACAAATTAAAAGTAATATTAATATCTAAATATATCTACCTGAGTATAGAGTTAGAAAAGACCTGGATAGGATGACTGTTTTTGTCTAAATGGCATGAAAAACGAAATCATTTATGGAATGTTAAGATTGACAACAGTACTTAATTAAATAAAACAAAGAGAAACTTATGCTAAGTATAAGAAAGATTTACAAATAGTAGAGATATCTTTTGGACTAGCAGAAGACTATTCATAGTCATAGAAAATATTCATGAGGAATACATCAGAAGATCAACAGAATTCTGCCCATTTATAATAAAAGTATACCTATACTTAAGCAAACACATTATTATAAAAAAGATAAATTTGAAGGTTATTATTAATCTAATAAAAGTATTCATAAATAGGATTTTTTTTTGTAAGTATCAAGCTCTCCTATCACATTTAAAATACAATTGGATTTACAACCTAACTTTTGTAGGAATTTGTTTATTATATCAATAACTCCATGATCAACAATTGCCTTACTTAGAAATTTATTAGAAAATATTTGTAAATGCAAAGTTAAAGTAATGGCTGGTCCATGTGTCCTATTTTATATGCTCAGTAGAAATCATATATGAGCATTACAAGTATTTTATACCTTGTATAAAAGCTACTTCTTGATTCATATGATAGCTTTTCATACACACAAAGCCTACTCCCACTGTCATACAGCAAACCTCACCATCACTGTATTGAAAGTACAGTAAAACAATAATATATTTTGGCTAGTAGAAGTTGTCTAAATACGACGAACAACTGGCCAGATGACATGGGAAGCCTTCTATGGAGCTAGCACTCTTTGTTAAAGCAAAGCAAACTGTCTCATTTCTCATAGCCAGTGTTGGTGGAACCATTTCTATAGACATAAACAAAACTTGGAAAGCGAATGACTTAAACATATTCTCTTAATTCCTCTTTCCCCTTTTACAAATACAAAAGTGGATTTAGGAAATTTGGGGTCTTATTTCCCAAAGTAAGAAAAGTTTGGACAACAAAGGGTTAAAAGAACAAGGGAGCCCTACCGTACCCAGAAATGACAGAAGGCTCTTCTCCTCTTCGGTGCTACTATCCAACCACTCCGCCACATCACCGGGGGAAAGGAGACTCATTCTCCAGCCAGAAAACTTTTCCATACAGAGCACAATTACTGAATGATGAAGTGGGAAAAGAAGGATATGGAGGCTAAATTCTTGGGGGTCCGACACTTAAATTGCTGGCTAGGCTGTAATGATGAAAGAGAAAATGTGATCCTTCCTCCACTCTGAATTCTGTCTCTGTGACATCAATCTAATACAACGGGGGAGGGGGAAAATAGAGAGGGTTAAAAGAGGGTGGTAGAAGAGAAGGGAAGAAAGATTTGTCCTTCTGTCTCTCGGTGTTAAGCTTTAGCCTGAAAGAGAAAGCCAGGATAAAACTGAATAATGATTTATGTTTAACAACAGGAGAAAGCATAGGAAAATAAAGAATAAAGACACTCAAAGAAAAAGAAACAGGTTCCTACACTGGAAGCAATTTAGATAACCAAACAATAGCTAATCAGTTAAGTAAAAGCATATCATCAAACAAAAACAAAGACAAAAGAACAAATTCAGCATTTTGTTTTGTTCTGAGGAGAAAGGTTTTCAAATTTCCTTTCAGTCATCTGCAAGAACTGCAGCCCCCCAACCCCTTCCTGTTTTAGCTATTTCGACAGCATCCCAGCCCCCTTTATGAAGATTTCCTGCGAGCAGAGGCAGGTTGATAAATCTGTGAATAGGAAGCTCTCATCCCTCCTTTCTTCTCCTCCTCCTCCATTCCTCCCCCCACCTCACATGGCGACTGCATTGATCGACAATAATGGAATCTGTAAGTGACTGCCAACAGCAACATTAAGGATATTACAAGTCCACTTCATAAGAATTCGAGCTGGTGGTCGGAACTTGGGGCAATTCTGGGCTTCTAGTCAATAGCTCTGTCTTTCTTTGCAGAAAGAAAAGGAAGTGTGTGTGTGTGCGTGTGTGTGCGTGCGTGTGTATGTAAAGGAAAGAAGGCTGGAAATCTGAAAGTAACAGAAGTAACCTCGTTGGGCTGAGGGTTCAGAGATTGATCAACATAGTGAATGACTGACTATTCTCCAACTCCTGTCTCACTTACACTGTCAATGTAAAAGAGTCAGACCCAGATAAAATTTTTATATGATTTATATTACATGTTTACATGGTTTGATTTAAGATTTCACAGGTTTATACCTTATTAACAGGCAGAGAGAAATCAAGCAGAAGAGGTATGTTCAGAGACCCATAAATCACTAATATCCCTGTTCTCTGGAGATTGACTGGGCTTGTCACTACAAGAAAGCAATACTCTAAATAAAAAGACAGAGTTTTCCCCCTGCATTAGCAAAATATTATCTCTTTTCCTAATAATCTAGTCTTTCCTTCTATTCTGGTAGTCTGCCTTCAGTGAGAGATTCTTATTCCTTAAGAGTTACTACGTCTTTTATATATCCTCAATCCATGCCCTTCTCTCCATATTTACTTTAGCCTTCCTTATTTATCATGGAGACTCTAGTTTACTTTGACTATAAGTTCCCTGAGGACGTGGACCTTGTCTTATATTAATCTTTGTAATCTTAGTGGCTAGAGCAGTGCACTCAGAAGGAGCTCACTACATATTTACTGAAATTTTAGTTGGTTGCTTTCTCTAAAAGTTTTAATAGCTTCAACATAGGCAGGAGATCCTAGGCTGAATATTTTAGAACCTCTTGTTAAAATTAACCACTCTGACAGTTACTTAAAAGTTGTTGTAGCTATAGTACCACATGATTGAGAAGATACAAAATGTCAAAAAAGGGTATTATGAATTCATAATATATTTAAATGAATATCTATTTTCTTTCTCAAAATAAGTACATAAAAATGAAAAGTAGTGATAAATAGGTGTAAAAGACATTTTATTGAAATCCACAGGTTACGCTTGCTTAGCATCTAAGCATTGACTGATAATCCTTTTGCAATAACTTCATGACACACTAGTATCTCTGGAGCTCCCAGGCTGGAAACCACTAGAGGTGGTCTAGAGGATCGGGTTCAAACTTCTCACACATCAGGTGTGAAGTGTGCTTTTTTCCTTCGTAGGGAGCCCAAGACTCCTCTTGGCTTAGTAATGTTGCACTATTTACCTCACTTCCTTGCCTTTGCATGTTCCTTTGAATGTGGCAGGAAAAATTTGTTTTGTTCATTTGTGTATCCCCACTATCTAGAACATTATCTGGCACACAGAAAGTGCTCAAAGATTTTTGTTGAATGACTGTGGTACATCCTGTGAAGTACCTGACAATATCAAACTGATCCACTGAGATTCAACTCAAATATCACCACCTCTCCAGGTCTCCCTGACACCTTAAGGCAGAGATAATAGCTCTCATATCCATACTTTCATTGTTAATACTCCTATTACTTTATTGAAATAGCTTGTTTACATAGTGGTTTCCTCCACTATACCTCATGCCTTTAGAAAGCCATCTACAGAAAAAGTTTGTTTGCTTACCCCTGCCTAAATTGGTCTTTTTGGGATATAGAATAGAATAGTAGGGCCAGATAGTAAATATTTTAGGCTTTGTGTATCATATGGTCTCTGTCGCAGCTATTTTAACTCCACTGTTGTAGCACAAAAGTAGTCATAGACAACACTTAGACAAGTGGGCATGGTTGTGTTTCAATAAAACTTTATTTATAAAAAAAAGGCCGTGGGCCTTACTTTAATGACGCCTGATTGAGAGCAGCACTGCCAATTCAGCCAACAATTTTTGAGTACATAATACATGCTTGGATATCTACCAGGTTCTTATGACTGAAAAATAAAATACTTATTATTTGTCTGGGTCAAATAAAGTTTTATTTTCATTTTAATAAGTGAATGATTATCTTTATTACTTTACTTTTAAGACACAAAAACAAATTATTGCTTTCCTCCTGATCTCTTTGTCTCATGGGCCTGTAAAAAACTTAATTTTTCTTTCTTTCTTTCTTTTTTTTTTGTGACTGGTAAGGGGATCATAACCCTTGGCGTGGTGTTGCCCGCACTGCACTCAGCCAGTGAGCGCACCGGCCATCCCTATAAGGGATATGAACCCGCGGCCTCGGCGCTCCCAGTGCCGCACTCCCCTGAGTGAGCCATGGGGCCGGCCCCAAAACTTAATTTTTCTTTGAATAAAGAATATAAAATATGTAACCCCCTCTTTAATTACTTAGTATTCCTGATTTTCATTATGGCTGCTTGAACTTTCAGATTCATTTATTTAACTGCATTAGTGATAATATGTGCCAAGCACTATTTTAAGCCCTGGAAAATAGTTGCAAACAAATGAGACAAAATCTCTGCCTTCATGGAGTTTATATTCTGTGGGGAAGAGTATAAAATAAACAAGATAAAAAGTAAAATATAAAAAAATAAAATTAAAAAAAAAAGTAAAATATATGTTGTGTTAGATAGTGAATAACACCAAAGAAAAGAGCAGAGCAAGAAAGGGGGGTATGTAATGTTGGGGAGGTCTACAAATTTAGAGCATAGCCAGGGACATTATTAAATAGTGTCTCTCAAATTTTTGATGGATTTCGATTGAACTTATTAACATTCACTAATACACTTTGTGATAAAGGATGGAAGTAAGAATAACTAGTTTTCAAAAAGGCAACTAAAGGATAGGTGAAGTGTTTGCATTTCTGTCTAGACATTCTTTTGGATATGTACAACATTTTTCTTCAAAGAAACTTAAAAGTAAATGTCAAACTATAACTTTCCTTATATTTTGATGAGGAGATACTTTACTCTATGCAAATAAAGTCAAATCTTCTGAAATCTATAGTTCAACACTTTAAATAGTACCCTATATAGAGAGAGACCTCAAACTACTTGCATATAAATTATATATCAATGAATGCACTCCCATACTGTTTTCACTTGCCAGACATGTTTACCTTATATGATTAGAGATGATGAAACTAATGAAGCTAAGCTAAATTTCCACTTATTTGGATTTAGGAAGCAACATTTTCAACATGCAAAGCCACAGAATAATATATTTGTATTAAAAGAGGTATTCCCATTATATGATTATTTAATATTATACATAGAAGGTGTTTTGATATCCTCCAGTGAAAAGACGTATCAAAATGTAAAGTAGTAAAAATGAAAAAAATAGTAAGGTAGTGACATTATTATAAAACAGGTGTGCTCAAAAGAAATGTGTTATTCAAAGACTAATGGAAGATTCTGTTTAAGGAAGTTGATGACTGTCTCGAATAAAAGATAATTAGATTCCTTAAACACTAAAGCTATTCTTTCAAGGAAAAAAAAGTGTAAATAAAGTGACAGCTGTAGTCAGTGAACAGATAACTCCTTCTTAAAAAGACCCAGAAAGTGGCTAATGTACAATTATTCTTGAAAGAAATTTTTTCCCTAAAGTTAAATTTTACAATTAATTTGATTCAAAGTATATGCAATTCTTACAGTCTATCATTTAGCACCTAACTCAGTATCAAGCAAATAGCAGCTACTTAATATCTGAGTGAGTGGGTAGATACATGGATAAACCTAACACATCTAAGATTATCACTCCTCTGTAAGTAAATTGAAAATCATTAGAGTAATATCTCCTCTAATAGGTCACTATACCCAGCAATAATTTGAATACTTGATCAATAGTAATAATCATAGATCAAATAGTAATAATCATAGATCAAATCAAACATTTACAACATTTACAATGTACTAGGTAGTACATGAAGTGCTCTACACGTTTAACTTCATTTACTCCTCGTAACAACACTGTGAGGTTGTAGTAACATTTTCCCTTTTTTATAGATGGGAAAACTAAAGTTCAGAGAAAACTAAGGTAAAGAGAAGTACTCATACAGCATGTATTGGAGAGGAAGGACAGGACTTGATTATTCTTATTCCAGACTTGACACTCTAAACCACTTTCCATATTAAGAGTTTCTTTCTATAACATTTTTAGATATTTGGGGCGAGGTATGAAGAATGAAGGTGAACAGTCATTAAGTGGGAGTGAAATTATTTTCCTTGATCAATGATCTAAGATACCACCACAAAGTTAAGTAAATCATGTAGAAATCCAAAGTCAGTGGCAAAATCAGGAAGCCAGATCCCACAGTTTCTAATATGTAGGGATAAAAAGATCAACTTGAATTTTATAGCATATAGACATTTGTTTTATTCCCTTCCACCAATAAATGATTTTGATAGTCTGACTGTTTTTCTTTTTTTTTTTTTCCTTTTTGTCTTTTTTCGTGTCCGGCAACGGACCGCAACCCTCAGTGTCACGCCCGGACCGGGACCAGCAACAGGATCGCAACCCTCGGTGCTGCGCCCGCCCCTCGCTCAGCCAGTGAGCGGGAACCGGTCTGTATGTGGGATCCGAACCCTCGGCGGGAGCGCTCTCGCGCTCCCAAGCGGCGCACTGTAGCAGTGCGCCACCGGGCCGGCCCAGTCTGACTGTTTTTCATGAGTATCTCTTAACAAAAGGATTTCACTGAACATGAGTGCAATACTTGGCACATAGTAAATGTTCAATATTTTTTAAATGAATGAATATATTTTTCCATGCCTGATCAGGATATGTGAACCTACAAACACTTAATGAGGCTGTTTAATGCTTTAACAAATTTACCACTGCTAATTTTACAATAAAAATTATGTCAATTTTTCCCTATCATTTTAAGTGATGTCTTTAAAGAAAGGAAATGCAACACGTTTAGAGTAAAAATACAACATTTGGTGGTTTTAAGAGAAAATCTAACTTTGGACATATGGTGCCTGGTAAAAGTTAATGGCCTTTCGCACAGCAAAGAAAACAATCAACAAAATGAAAAGGCAGACTACAGAGTGAGAAAAAAAATCTGTGAACCATATACCTGATAAGAGGTTAATATTCAAAATATATAAGGAACTCAGACAACTCGACAGCAAAAAAATCAAATAATCCAGTTAAAAAATGGGTAAAGGACCTGAATAGACATTTCTCAAAGACATAAAAATGGCCAACAGGTATATGAAAAGGTGCTCAATATCACTAATAATCAGGGAAATGCAAATCAAAACCACAATAAGATATCATCTTACACCTGTTAGGATGGCTTTTATCAAAAAGACAAGAGATAACAAGCACTGGTAAGGGTGTGGTGGAAAGGGAACCCATGTACATTGTTGGTAGGAATGTAGATTGGTGCAGCCACTGTGGAAAACAGTATGAAGGTACTTGAAAAAAAATAAAAAATAGAAGTACCATATGACTCAGCAATCACTCTTCTGGGTATCTACGCAAGGGAAATGAAATTACTGCCTTGTAAAGATGTCTGCATTCCCATATTCAATGCACCATTATTCAATAGCCAAGATATGGATGCAACCCAAGGGTCTGTTGACAGAAGAGTGGATAAAGAAACTGTGATGTACATATACATTTACATACATACATATACACACACACAGGAATATTATTCATCCTTGAAAAAGAGGGAGAGCCTACCATTTGCATGGATGAACCTAGAGGACATTATGCTAAGTGAAATAAGCCAGACACAGTCAAAAAAATAATGCATAATCTCAATTATATGTGGAATCTAGCGAGACAAACCAACAACCCCCCAAAAAACTAAAACGTAGAAACAGAACAGTGGTTACCAGGGGCAGGGGAAATGGGAACATGTAGGTCAAAGGGCACAAAGTAGCAGTTATGCAAGATAAATAAGTCAAGATCTAATGTACAACATGAGAACTATAGTTAATTATATATATATATATATATATATATATATATAT